>NC_134489.1:67231737-67531737 GCF_040206685.1 Ascaphus truei | reverse complement strand
GATTGGATAGAATCTGTAATAGTAAGATTAATAACTATTATATTTTTATAGCTATTTAGTGCATGCATTAATCTATATAGTGGATTTACAGGTACTGTACTATGAATCTTTACCACAAAGAGGTTACAATATTTTGGTTCCTGAGGCAAAGAGGACATCAAATTTGTACAGTGTTATCAGCAGCTGTGATTAATGCAGTTATTTCTTTATGGAAATATTTGTTAAGCAGAAGTAGCTTCTTTTGAGAACACTACTTTAAAAGTGGGCGAAGAAGTGAATCCCGCTCAAGATTATGTCAACTTTCCTTGTGACCTTGGTCAAGTCACATTATCTCCCTGACTCCCTGTCGTTCAGGCATCCAAAAAACAGACCGTGATCTCCACAGAGCTGTGATATGTTCCTGAAAAATCCCACGTAGAATGGTCTATATCCTGTCAGTGATATATATAAGAAGAAAAAGATTAGATAGTCATGGGTATTTTCCATTGCTCTTAGCACAAACAGGAAAACTGCCTTGAATCCTTGGCTACCTGAAAGACCTGTAATCAGGGCCAGATTAAAGTCTTTGTAGGCCCTGGGTTCTCTCATAATTGTAGACACCCAAGATAGATTTACAGATAAATATTTGCACTGTATGCAGATGGCAAGCAGCATACGCCTCACTGAATGAAATATTTAGTTTTCTTGTTGATAGATCTATGTCCAGTGATGAAGTGGCCTCTAGAACAAGGGCAATAAAGTTGCAGTCCAAGCAAGTATCCTACATGTTTTGTTTTTTTAAATAAATCAGTTTTGTACTGTAAGAAAATACTTGTAGCATTTTTTTAAAATAACTCTGAATTACATTTTTAATGTATTATAATGTAACAAGCATTTTTTGTTTCTATAGTAACAATTTACAAAGTCACATCCCTTTCCTCTTCTGAAACAGGCTCTGGCACACCCCTTTTTGAGCTCTGCCCTCTCTCTAGCAGTCCACCAATTGTATCTAGTGACTGCCTGGTCACATGATCTTCCCTACACAACTTTGCATCTTTGGTCCTCTTCTGCTGCACTGACAGCCATTTAGTGAACCCCCAAGCCGAGTCTTCGCCGATTGATCCAGGAGAACAGATCGATCAGTAACTTAGCGAATTACTTATCATTGTGTGGATTGTATTGATGCGCATATTAAAAGGGGATGGGGGGGGGCAGAAGCTTGGACTGCTTCTTTAATAGATACATACAGTATCCATCAGATCTCAAACATGGAATTACAGATGAATTTCTATTGTTCTCATGTATGTATGCAGACAAGAAATCTGTGGCAGAAATGATCAGATCATAAATAGCAGACGATTTGATGACAAGTTTTCCAAATGTTAACATTGCTTTTACAATGTGTCTTGCCATTTTTGGAACAAACTGTGAAGGGGAAGCACTCTTTGACAAAGCTAAAATGTATAAAGAAATGTCTCAAGTCAGCCATGGGACAGAAACGACTATCTTCCCCTGCACTACTTTCAATGGAGAATGAGCGTTTGCAAAAATTGAAATTGGAAGATGTAGTCCGTGATTTTGCTAACAAAAAGAGCCGCAAAGTTAATGTGTAATGTACATTTACTTAAATCAGAGCAAATATCATTAAACGTAATTCAGATATCCAACACTCTACATCAGGGCTGCACAACATACGGCCCGCGGGCCGCATGCGGCCCCCCTGGCCTCTCTGTTTGGCCCGCGGTGACTCCGGCCGGGCGCCAGTTAATTAATTAAATAAAAAAATTTTTAAAAATGGCGGCGATTCATCCCCCCCCCCCCTCCTCCACCGCCCCCCCCCCCCCCCCTCCTCCACCGCCCCCCCCCCCCTCCTCCACCCGCCCCCCCCCCCTCCTCCACCGCCCCCCCCCTCCTCCACCGCCCCCTCCTCCACCACCCCCCCTCCTCCACCGCCCCCTCCTCCACCGCCCCCTCCTCCACCGCCCCCCCCTCCTCCACCGCCCCCTCCTCCACCGCCCCCCCCCCTCCCCGCCCCCGGGTTTTGCAGTGCGCGGGGGCAGAAGCAGCATGAGGAGGATGCAGGATGCCGGGGAGGTCAGAGCATGCTGGGGGCGGGGCTTAGTGCCGGGGAGAGGATGTGCTGATCTAAAAGAGGTAGAGGTGTGTGTGTGTGTGTGTGTGTGTGTGTGTGTGTGTGTGTGTGTGTGTGTGTGTGTGTGTGTGTGTGTGTGTGTGTGTGTGTGTGTGTGAAAAACGGGCTGGTGGGGGGTGGGTGTGAAAAACGGGCTGGTGCAGAGGTGGGGGGTGGGCTGCTGACATGTGAGGGGGGGGGGTGCTGACATGTGAGGGGGGGGGGTGCTGACATGTGAGGGGGGGGGTGCTGACATGTGAGGGGGGGGGTGCTGACATGTGAGGGGGGGGGGTGCTGACATGTGAGAGGGAGTGGGCTGCTGACATGTGAGGGGGGGGTGGGCTGCTGACATGTGAGGGGGGGTGGGCTGCTGACGTGAGGGGGAGTGGGCTGCTGACATGTGAGGGGGGGTGGGCTGCTGACATGTGAGGGGGAGTGGGCTGCTGACATGTGAGGGGGGGTGGGCTGCTGACATGTGAGGGGGGGGGTGGGCTGCTGACATGTGGGGGGGGTGGGCTGCTGACATGTGAGGGGGGGTGGGCTGCTGACATGTGAGGGGGGGGGTGGGCTGCTGACATGTGAGGGGGGGGGTGGGCTGCTGACATGTGAGGGGGGTGGGCTGCTGACATGTGAGGGGGGGGTGGGCTGCCGACATGTGAGGGGGGGTGGGCTGCTGGCATGTGAGGGGGGGGCTGCTGACATGTGAGGGGGGGGCTGCTGACATGTGAGCTGCAGGGGGGGGAAGTGATGTGAGGTGCAGGGGGTGTATGATGTGAGTTGCAGGGGGGGAGAGAGTGTCATATTGAGGAGAGGGAGAGAGAGAGTGTGATATTGAGGGGAGGGGGAGAGAGTGTTATATTGAGGGGAGGGGGGAGAGTGTGTTATATTGAGGGGAGGGGGAGAGTGTGTCATATTGAGGGGAGGGGGAGAGTGTCATATTGAGGGGAGGGGGGAGAGTGTGTCATATTGAGGGGGGAGGGGGAGTGTGTCATATTGAGGGGGGAGGGGGAGTGTGTCATATTGAGGGTAGGGGGAGAGTGTCATATTGAGGGGAGGGGGAGAGTGTGTCATATTGAGGGGGGGAGGGGGGAGTGTGTCATATTGAGGGGAGGGAGAGAGTGTCATATTGAGGGGAGGGAGAGAGAGAGTGTCATATTGAGGGGAGGGAGAGAGAGATAGTGTGTCATATTGAGGGGAGGGGGAGAGAGTGCCATATTGAGGGGAGGGGAAGAGTGTCATATTGAGGGGAGGGAGAGACTGTGTCATATTGAGGGGAGGGGGAGAGTGTCATATTGAGGGGAGGGGGAGAGAGTCATATTGAGAGGAGGGGGAGAGGGTGTGATTTAAGGGAGGGGGAGAGTGTGTCATATTGAGGGGAGGGGGGAGAGTGTCATATTGAGGGGAGGGGGGAGAGAGTGTCATATGGAGGGGAGGGGGAGAGAGTGTCATTGAGTGGAGGGGGGAGAGAGTGTCATATTGAGGGGAGGGGGAGAGTGTGTCATATTGAGGGGAGGGGGAGAGTGTGTCATTGAGAGGAGGGGGAGAGTGTCATTGAGAGGAGGGGGAGAGGGTGTGATTTAGGGGAGGGGGAGAGAGTGTTATATTGAGGGAAGAGAGACATGGGGGGGATGCTGACATGGGATGCTGACTTGGGGGGGGGGGATGCTGACATGGCATGGGCTGGGGGGATGTGGAGGCGGTATTGTGTTTTTCATGTGGAGGGTGGTATTGTGTGGGTGAGGGGGAGAGATGGGGGTATGAGAGATAGATGAGGATGATGATGATGATGGAGAGGTGCTGGAGGAGAGATGATGATGATGATGATGATGATGATGATGATGATGATGATGATGATGATGATGATGATGATGATGATGATGATGATGATGATGATGATGATGATGATGATGATGATTTAACCCGTACGGCCCAAAAAATTTTTCCTTGGAGCAGTTCGGCCCTTCTCACTTTACGAGTTGGGCAGGCCTGCTCTACATTGTACTATTTTGTTATGCTATTACGCTACTTATTATTAATTCTTAATTATTCAACTTTCCATAATATTTCACAATTTTATTTAACATTACATGCATGTGTACATCTACTTAATGTGTAGCGGTATTATTATAGTAAAAAGGTTTTGTAAAGTCATTCAATTAAAGCAAATTATTACGTTTGATTTAGCAGTTTTCTTTTCTCATTTTTGAGTCATCTGAGATTTTTGGGGGGCCTAAAACTTTTTTGTAGGCCCTTGGGAGCTTCGTATGCCCTGGGCACTGTGCCCACTGTGCCCAATGGATAATCCAGGCCTGCCTGCAATGCACTGCTTTGCCATCAGGTCGTTGGGGGGGGGGGGGGGGGGAGGGGAAACCTTTACAATGACAGGACTGGTCTGCACATAAAGAGAATAAATAATGTTTCAATGTATGTTTTTTTTTCCCAGAATATTAAATATTTCATTGGTCCTACTATTTGCTTTGCAGTTTACTAATTGAATCTATACCCCATGTATTGGCAAAAGTAGCCATTTGCTATGAACTCCATGTTGCTTAGTTGTGTCATGGCAACTACCAACAAATAGAAATCTTTGTAACATTTCCTTTTCTCTTTAATCATTGTTCTACAAGGGAAAGTTGTAGAGGACCCTAAGTAGGCATGATGCATGCTGAAGCACATTAAAACATTGTGCAGCGATGCTGGAGTCTAAACTATAATATGTCAAACCACAATCTGCCTTTCTTCAAAAGAAGCAGAGCATATATATGTAGTTCTGTTCACCCCATGTATGGCTTTATACAAAATCATGCTACAGCCAACATCATGTGGTCTGTTCAATTGTGGTTTGCTAATTATGGGAGTTTAAATACCATAGATTAACAGAGGTACAATGTTAACCAGCAAACAAACTTTGTAAAAAAAAAAACCAACGGTTGTATAGAAATTATACATTTGTTGGTTGGAGAAACTTGATTTTTTTTAAACATCAGTTATGCAATAATTGTACAGTTTATCTGCAACCATTCTGACCCACTCTTTACCATCCACTTTAGTTCAGTCCTAGGTAGAAATCGTTTGTGTAAATCTGATATCTGTAAATTTTAACCCTGCATTTATAGGGTGGTATCTTAATATCAACCCTGCTTTTTCTGATGGGATTAACTTTATTTATATAGCACCTACAGCTGTACTTAGTGCTTTACAAGAGACAATACAGTACAGGGACAAACAGGCGGTCCTCGGTTATTCAACGGAATCCGTTCTGGAAGTAGCGTTGGATAGTGAAACCGTTGTAAAGTGAGTCCCATGTTAATCAGTGGCGGTGAGCGTTGGATAACGGATTCAGGCGTCGGATAATGCATTCCGGCGTAAAAAAATGGATCAAATAAGATCAGACAATCCCGGAGAGCTTACAATCTAAGTGGTATGATGGGAAATTTATAGAGACAGCAGGAGATGGAATAAGTGCAGTAGATGGCAGTCATTGGTAGGAGTAGCTGTAGGTGTCTGACAGTAGCCATTAGTCTAGGCCAGCGGTGCACAAACTTGGGGGCGCAAGACTTTTGGGGGGGAGGGCGAGGCTCACTTACCTGGCTTCTGTGTCCACTCATCTCCATGGCAACAAGGCATCATTTGACGCACGTTGCCATGAATATGCGGCATTGAATGACGCTGTGGGTCACGTGACGTCACATGACCCCGAGGCATCATTTGGCGCTGCAGGGGGGGCACGACAGAGGGGGAGAGCAGGCAGGGGGGCACAGTGCAGGAAGTTTGTGCACCCCTGGTCTAGGCCAGGGGTGCGCAAAGTTTTGGAGCTGCACCCTCCCTGTGCGACAGCCCCAGCACTCACGCCCCCACTTCTCTGTAACCCGGCATCAAATGACGCCACGGGTCATGTGACATCACATCACGTGACCCGCAGTGTCATTTGACGCGCACTACCATGGCAACACATATGTCACATGACCCCACGGCGTCATTTGATGCTGCGTTGCCATGGCGACGCGTCCAGAAAACTTCAGAACCCTGGTAGGTTGAGGTTGCAGAGGCCTCATGCAGATCCCCTAGCATTTAACTTAAATGCCTCGAGGAGGAGCACAAGGCAGCTGCAAACGCCGCACTCCCCCAACAACATCCCGTGCCCCCCTGGGGGGCACATCTCCCAGTTTGCGCACCCCTGGTCTAGGCTAATGAAATGTTTAATTTAAGAGGTGAGTTTTAAGGTGAGGAGAGAAGGTACTTGGCATAAACCGAGTGTGAGTGAGTTCCACATGTAAGGGGCAGTGAAGGAAAAAAAGTTTAAGATGAGAGAGAGCAGCAGAGGTGAAAGGGGTGGAAAGGAGACAGTTTTTGATAGAACGTAGGAGATGAGCAGGGGCATAGTGAGACATCAAAGCTGATATGTAGGGAGAAGCAGATGTGTTGAGAGCCTTGAATGTAAGGAGGAGAACTTTGTGGGTGATGCGAAACTTGATGGGAAGCCAGGAGTGGGATTTAAGGAGGAGATGAGCAGAGACTGTTTTGGGAGAAAGTGAAATCATTCTAGCAGCAGAATTTTGGATAGATTGCAAAGGAGAAATTTGTGAGGAAGTGAGGCATGCTAGTATGTTATAAAAATCCAGATGGGTGAGTATTGTATCTGTATGTCACAGTTTCCAGTACCTGGTACTAGGTACATTGGATACAGTACATTGCAACTTGTGATTTTCTTAAAGAAAAGCAGTCTCTCTGTGACCAAAAATTTTGCAATTTATTTATTTATTTATATATAAAATATTTTACCAGGAAGTAATACATTGAGAGTTACCTCTCGTTTTCAAGTATGTCCTGGAAACAGAGTTAAGACAAATAATACATGGTTACAAATACAGTTACATAAATGAACATTATATACAAGACATTGCATGCACAATCATTTAGATTGTAAACATGGTAACCTGAAACTTGAGAGAATGTGAGACCCCAAGCCCCCTTACTTACTAAATAATGTTATTGTATTGTTACTGTCTTCAAACTCCAATTGAACTGCACAGCTGAATATGTAAGCACATTGCCAATAAATGGTAGTAGTAATGTATGTATGTCTTTATTTATATAGCGCCATTAATGTACATAACGCTTCACAGTAGTAATACACGTTACAATCATATAAATAACAAATAATACAAATAACAGATCATTGGAATAAGTGTTTCAGACATCAAAATAAACATTTAGGAAGAGGAGTCCCTGCTCCGAAGAGCTTACAATCTAATTGTAATAATAAAAATGAGATCCATTTGGTTTACTTCAGCTCTTCTCGCTTGTGTAATGTCTGTTCTCTCTTCCAATTTTCCCTATTTCTTTCTTTCCAGAAAGCCAAATATTTGCATGATGCATGTTTAAGGAAGCTAATTATATTGTTAAGTTGCTCACATAATAGTTTTGGTGAGCTAAGTGGCACTGTCCCTTCTTTTAATCAACAAGAAAGTATGTGATAGATTGTACAGAGCTTTAAAAATCCAACATGATTTTCTTGTGGACCTTCATTCTTCATGTGAACTTTTTAGAGTATAATAAATACATTGCATAAATGAATTAGTGTTAGTCCTATCCTCAGCTCTGTCCACTACCATTTCATTTATGAAGAACTCTTATGTTAATCCCCTAGAACAGCAGTGCGCAAACCAGGGGGGCGGGAGGTTTGTCTGAGGGGGCACGGGCAGTTGCAGAGGTCCCGCGCTCTTCCCCATGGCCTTTAAAGGAAATGCGGGGGGGACCGCGCGTGACCTCTGCATCCTCTACTTAGCGAGGTTCAGCCGGTGTCAAATGACACTGCGGGGTCATGTGACGTCACAGTTGCCACGGTAACGTGTCGTCAAATGACGCTGCGGATCACGTGAGGTGACGTCACACGACCCCGCGGTGTCATTTGACGCCGTGCGAGGTAAGGAGGGGGTGGGGGGTTAACGGCAGTGCAAAGCAGGCATAAGGGGGGGGGGGGGGCGCATCATAAAAAGTTTGCGCGCCCCTGCCCTAGAAGGTGTCAGAACCTACAACAAATTTACATTTCTCAATATGACTAATAAAGCTTCTTGGACTTTGAAATACAGCCTATCCTCAACAGTATCTTTTTCAAGACTCAGTCTATTATAAAACGAACCAATGTTCGTTCAGGGTATCCAATGCTTTTGCCTGGTCATTATTCCATTATTCTTTTATACAACTATATTACGTCCCAGAGAATTTTTTTTTAAAAGACTGCACAAAAATGTATAATTTTGTATTATTAAATATTTTTTTTCATAACTTCATAAGGCGAGAGATAAGAGGGGTTTAGTTTCCTCTAGTCACAGCATTATGTGTAATGTCATTGTGTGTTTAACAAGAATTGGTACAGATAACAGCCCCACTCTCCCTGACATTATGTTTTCTAGGTCTCTAACAGAATCGGGAGGAATAGGTGTGTAGGGAAAACATGATTGACTACTAATACCCCCATATTGAATACTGAATTTAAAAAATCATCTTAAACCAACAATACGGGTTAACTTTTAAAATATATATATTTAACTTAAAATATTAAGCCCTATTAGTTTCAGCTCCAGAGACCCCTGCTTGCAGAGATACTCACCTCCATAGTGGTGCAGATATCCCTACAAACAGAGAAACTGTGATCCTTAATCGAACGGCGGCTGAAAATTCTCGCTTCATGCTGGTCAATAGGAAGCTGTGACATCATTCATGGTGGTTTCCTATTGGCCTGTGTGACCTCAACCGATAAACTCAGCAGAGGTATCGGTACCCCCTACAGAGGTAAGTATCTCTGCAAGCAGGGGGTAACCGGAGCTGAAATTAACGGGGTTCAGCTCTGGAGAACCCCCGCCTGCAAACCTGGAATAAATTATTTATTTTAACGTTAACTTGTATTGCTGCTTTAATGTGCCCATCCCAAAACGCTTATTATTTTTACAGCCTGCCACTCCGTTCAGGAGATAGAACCGTTTGAACTATTAAGAGTCAGGGAGGATAAAATGGGGCTCTCCCGTGAGCACAGTGCTTCTCTAAAGGTTACCATGAAACTAGAGATTAAGAAAATCATAATTTGTAACACTAAATGTTTTTTATTTTTTTTATTTTTTTAAGAGCAGGAGATGATCAGAGGGCAGGATACATTATATGAGTTAAACTCAAAGAGACTTTAGGAGACATGTTATATTATTAAGGCAGTCATTTAAATTGACTGCACCTCCAGTTGTTGCAGATGTTGCTGTGATGTGTTAATGCTTGTGCAATATTTAACACACAGGTTATTGCGTCAAAATTAAAACCAGTAGTAAAGTGTGCATTATCTCCTCAACAAACATGCTTTTTTTTTGCATTATTTAAGTAATTATCCCAGAAGAACAGTTTATTAATAGCCAATAATAAAGATAGATACTTTTATTGGATAGATATTGATTTTTATCAGAATGATCTTCTACATTCTTATGCTTTTACTGCACGTGTTTATCAAAATGAAATTGTACACACACACAGCCCCCTCTATATACACACACTCTGCAAATCCCCTCTATATAATATACACAAACACACTCTGTAGCCCCCCCTACACACACTCTGCAGCCTTCCCTCTACACCCACAAAACATACTCTGCAGCCCTCCTTCACCCTCTACACTCACAAAACACACACTAAAGACACACACACACAACACCCACAGCAGCCCTCCCTCTACACCCACAAACACACACTGCAACCTCCCTGTAAACCCACAAAACTGCAAACACACCAACAAAATACATACTGCATCCCTCCTCCACCCTCTACACACACTGAAGACACACACTGCAGCCCATTCTACACCCACAAAACACACTGCAGATACACACACCCACAAAACACCCTCTATACCCACAAAACACACACAGCAGCAACCCTGTAAAACCACACACTGCACACACACAACAACAAAACACACTCTGCAGCCCTCCTCCACTCTCTACACCCACAAAACACACACGAAATACACACACTGTAGCCCCCCCTCTACACCCACAAAACACACACTGCAGACACATACACCAGCAAAATAGACTCTGCTGCCCCCCCTCTACACCCACAGAACACATGCTGCAGACACACACACTAACAAAACATTCCCACCTCTACACAAATAACACACACAGCAGCCCCCATGTAAACCCACACACTACAGACACACACACCAACAAAACACACTATGCAGCCATCCTCCACTCTCTACACTCACAAAACACACACACACACACACACACACACACACATACACCAACAAAATAGACTCTGCTGCCCCCCACCCACAGAACACATACTGCAGACACACACACTAACAAAACACTCAGCTGCCCCCCTCTAGACCCACAAAACACACACATGCAAGGTGGGGGAGGAGTCAGTGTCTTGCTGGTGCCTCCTGTCCAATCACCTCCCCTGTCTTAAAGCTGCTCTCACTCTATGTGTATAAGAACTCAAAGCTAATTGGCTGAGAAACTTGTCAGGGTGCCTAAAATTCCAGGCCATTACTGATTGGTTTAAATTCTGGGCATTATCCAATCAGAGAGCAGGGATTTCAGTAATGCCCGGAATATAACAGCTTTAGCCTGTAATGTAAAGTAACTCTTAAGCGGGATAGAATATTTTAATAATATATAAAGTCCAGATATAAATTAAAATATAAGTTTATTACAAGTTTACAGCAGTAATAATAGATTCCCCCCCTTTTTTCCCTCTTATTTTTATATGTAAAGAATGTAATAATGTCTAATTCTACATTCTTAGCTACGCTGGCAATCGTTTGCTACTCCTGTTATAAATCTGTAAAAATCCTAATTGTGTGAGTAACTAAATGGCTTCCTTCTGGCTCTGTGCTAAAGTCTATGAAATGCAGCAGCTAATATGTAACATGATATTACTACATGTAACACATTATTGTTACAGCTTTCGGAGTAATAGACAGTCTGCTGTTTGGAACATAGCAACATATCTATTTGTGATACTTTGTTGCCAAAGGCCAGAGCTCAAAAGGTGTGTGTCAGAGCCTGTTTCAAAAGAGGACGTGAATATGACTTTCTAAATGGCTGCTGTAGCAACCAAAGGATGATCAGTACATTACAAAAAACATTTAAAAATAGCATTAGGAGTTTTAAAAAATGCAGACAGAATAGTCTAATATTCCAGAACTGATTTATTAAAATAAAAAAAATATATAGGATTTTTCACGTTTTGCTGCTTTAAATGGTAGGCAGTGAATGCTACAATATGAATGGATATTTTGGTCCGTAGATCACAACACACGAAGTATCTCAATGCATGTGATATACACAACCCTTTTTTTACTGAAAAAAAAAATTGCCCTGTGGACTTCAGTGATATCTAAATGTTTCATTAATGACTTCAAAAATGTACAAGATTAATGGCGATAAATAGAAGAACAATCAACATCTGCTTATCAATAACGGCTCCAGATTAAGTGATCTTTCAACATTCTTCCGCTGCATTCACTTCCTTTTTGCTTTTTAGCATTTTCCGCAAGCCACAATAACATCCTACTCTGATTTCCTTTCTTTTTAGTCTTAACACATTTTATTACAGTGGGTATAAAAGTTGGTTGAAACAGGAATCATACAATGTGTATTTTTTCCCAAATGAACTTTTTTTTTTTTTTACTGAAAAATAAAACATCTGTGTCTAATTAGTTAAAAACAGGGGAGGGGGGATCTTTCTCTTACTGGTTGCATTCAGCTTTTTCTGTCTTGTTGTGTAATGGAGATAAATGTAGCCAATTCTATATTTGTTGAAGATGAGGACAGCTGTAATTATTTGGAAAGGATTGGGTTAGTCAGCACTGTTAAAGAATACTCGAGGATAAGGAAGGGCTCCTTTTCACCCAATAATGACCCATTCTGGCCTGAAACGTTGGATATTTTGCCTCGTCTCCTGAAAAGTAAAATTGGCAATTGAAAAATAATATTTGACTACAGTCTTTTTACCTTTGAAAGAAGTCTGCAGATTGAGTATAAAGATTGGTGTGCTGTCCTCCCCAATTACTTAGTTGTTGTTTTTGTACTGTATATTTGGTGTGATCATCTTATTGAATGGATGCACTTTTGTATTTCTCTGTTTAGATTGTTGATATCTTCTTTGTTTTCTGTTGTTTAGCTGAAGTCACACTCCCAGTAACGCTCTTATTTATACTATTAAATATATGTGACTTTTGATCTATTGGGATTGTCATTTCTCAGTACAAAGTAGCAACCTGTACCATAGATGATTACAGGTTTAGCATGTTACTTAATAGCGACTGACTGTGCTACTAATCTCTATGGTTCCTGAATCTAAAAACACCTATTAAAACTATGGGACATTTTGCTGGGATCGCCATTTATTTATAGTTCTGAGCAATATACCATTATAGACTGAGTAATATAGTATTAAAGCAATGTATGCTCCATAATATCCCGATCACAGTTGTAATTATGAATACACTAGCTGATATACCCGGCGTTGCCCGGGATGTAAATCCATAATAGGTAGTATTATTTATAAATAGGGTAACAATAGGATGATTATTTGGTGGAAAGATTGAATAATAATGTTGAAAAGAAACATGAAAGAAAATGTAATACGATGTTGTTTAAAAATGGTCTGTTGTAAACACACCACAGTACAATGTATATTTTGGTGACATAAGTTATGTAAAAATGTGAGGGGTGTGAGGCGTCGGGTGGGTGTTCAGTACGGGTGGCGGGTGGTTAGTGAGTGCTGGCTGTGGGTGGGAGTCCCGCTAGGGTGTGAGGCGGCGGCTGTCTGGCAAGTGCGGGCGGGGGCTGGTCAGTGATGTCGGTGCGTATGGGTGTGAGTGCGTGGGTGGGTGTGTGGCGGGAGGCGCCAGGTGGGTGGTGAGTGGGTGCGGCGGCTAGTCAGTGATGTCGGTGCATAGGGGTGGGAGGCGGCGGGTGTGTGTCGAATGTGGCGGGTGGGTGAGAGGCGGCAGGTGTCTGTCGAGTAGTGAGGGCGGCGGCTGTGGGGTGCAGGGGTGTGAGGTGGCGGGTGGCTGAAAGGCAGAGGTGGGAGGCGGCGGGAGTGCGGGCGGCGGGTGGGTGAAAGGCAAGGGCGGGAAAGCCGGGAGGGGGGGAGGCAGGGGCGCGGGGGTGGAGTCCGTTTAGGCCGGGCGGGGTGGGGGAAGGCAGGGGGGAGGCAGGGGAGAGGAAATTCGGGGGGAAGGGGGGAAGCAGGGGCGGGTGGGGGGGTGAAGGCAGGGGCGGGGGCAAGTGGGGGTGTCACTCTGTCTGTCACTGTGTGTGTCAGTGCACCGGCCAATGAGAGCCGTGGGAGGATGGGCAATCCAGGAGGAGCGAGACACCAGCCAATGAGAGCCGTGGGAGGGCGGGTGGACCAATGGACCAATCAAATGATCTCCAGAGACTCACAACCAAGATTTTCAAATTTATATATATAGATAAGACCTCATCATAGGTCTTAGGAAGCCACAGTTAACACTAGCAATTATTTATTACTCACTGTTTTAGCACTGTATACTGACTATGCCAGTTTAGCTGTGCACAGTATGTACATAGCATTGCTGTCTGAGTGTGTATATTCACTTGGGCACATAATTAGGGTGTTTAAGTATTAATATGTTTTATTTGATCGTTGTTCAAGTCATCTCCCATTATTTTAGTACATTTATTAAAAGCTAATTTTTATATGTTTACATCATTTAACTTTTTTGGAGGTTTGAGTGCCCACAACTGGGATTGCTTTTTCTTTGTTATAGTGTAATCTAGCACCTAAAATGCACAGTTCTTGGCAGCGCTGCAATTTTTGTGCTACAGGGTCATTTCAGGGTAAAGTGACTGTTTCTATGAGCATTTCCAAACCTGCTTTTTACCTCATTTTGAAGCCGACATTTCTCTCTATAATTCAAAGATTCATCAAATTCCCTTAAAATGTACAAGCTATGACCCACATCAAACACAAATATTATTAGTTAGCTCACTTTCCATATGTTCTGGGAGCTGTGGACTGCATCCACATACTGTAGCCCTAATGCCTCCGCAGAAGGATATGTATAGAAACCAGAAACTATTCCATCAATAATTGTTCAGCTCATTTGGGATGGTTCACTTATTATCACCAATCTGGTTGCTAAATACTATGACTACACCTGTGACATAGGATTGCTAAAGATGTTACAATTATTCATAGTTTATGGAGCTAATCTATGACCTCGTTATCATATTTTAACACCAGCTGCTAACGATTCTGTAAATTACCTGTCATTGGAGGGAGCGAGCTAAAGTTACCTTTAGGTAAGACAGACGTAATGTGAGGCTTTGCTAACTTAACATACTGTTAAACCTATTCTAATGAGATAACTAATGGCCAATATTTTTGCATATAATTAATTTTGTGGATTGGCGTTAATCTCAGTCCGTTACTGATTTTGATAATAGGACCAGCCCTGAGTTAACAGACCTTCATGGATCTGGGCCTAAATCGGCTCCTAAATCCAGAAATAGCCATGTTGCAACGGCGAAAAATATAATAACTATAATAAATCTACCTCTATTTTTGCAAAATCGGGCTCTTACTTTATGGATATTTATGGATATTTTTGTATCACACTTTCACGAAATTTGAAGGATTTGCAGCAGCTGTCATTGTATCACTTTTTTTTAATGTGAATCCCTTAAAATTTGCAGTCACAGAGGGTAGCAATGCTAATTGCAGCGTCAGCTAAAAAATACAGTTATTTTATTGTATATTCTCTTATTTGTAAGTATTTTTTGTAGAAAAAATATTTTTTTAAATGCACATATATGTTTAAGTTGACCCTAGAAGATGATCTGAAGTTTCATATACTAACAGTGTGCTTATTGAAACATGGTGAAGATAGGCATAATCTATAAAGAAATTGGAATTCCAGCTTTTGAGTAAACAAACAGGTGGTCCTCGCTCTCCGTCGTTTAGTTTAGAATGAACAGATTAACCCACGGATCACAATGCATTCCGTGGAACGTATTATCCAACATTGGAACGGATTATCCGACAGATCACAATGCATTCCGCGGAACGCATTATCCAACGTTGGAACGGATTATCCCACGGATCACAATGCATTCCGCGGAACGCATTATCCAACGTTGGAATGGATTATCCCACGGATCACAATGCATTCTGCGGAACGCATTATCCAACGTTTATTTATTTTTTTATTATTTATTTATATAACGTTGGAACGGATTATCCCACAGATCACAATGCATTCCGCGGAACGCATTATCCAAAATTGGAATGGATTATCCCACGGATCACAATGCATTCCGCGGAACGCATTATCCAACATTGGAACGGATTATCCCACACATCACAATGCATTCCGCGGAACGGATTATCCAACATTGGAACGGATTATCTAACGGATCACAATGCATTCCGTGGAATGCATTATCCAACATTGGAATGTATTATCCGACGGTAATTAACATGGGATTTGCATTCCGATGTTTTCACTATCCGCCGGTAGTTTGCAGAAGAGATTCAGTCGTATAACCGAGGACGATCTGTTATTGTATTTTTGGCACTGACTGAGTAGTGATGTTACGCATATGTGGTCATGTCATTGTTGCCAAGTAAATAAACTTAGTGCCATGTCACTGCCAACACATTCATTTTCACATGATATAATATGAAACTTAAGGTACTTTTGTGCAATGGATATGAAAGGGGGTGTAGGAAAATTTTAATTTCATTACTGTCTGTCTACTTTCACAAAGTATTGAGGATGCACTCAAGATGTAAGAAGAAACGTAGGATAAGTTTCAAATTCAAGGGGGGTATAGTTTTCAGAATGAACTGCATAAAAGTAAATGTTACCTATGCATGCTAATACAGCTGAATCCTGTTATAACGCAGTCCTTGGGGTCCACAGAATGAGACCGCGTTATAACCGGGATTGTGTTAAAATTGTGCCGCGCGAGGACTTACCGGCCTCTAGATATCTCTCCTCTTTGCAGCTGTCAGCTCTCTCCTCACTTCATAGGGCTATGTCCACATGGTCTTTTCTCTGCAGAGAGGAGAGAGATCTAGATGCTGGTAAGTCTTTGTGCGGCAAAATGGAGGTTTTCAAATAGGGAGCCACACTCAGACAGCGGTTTAAGCGGATTCGCATTGTAGCTGATCGCGCTATAACGGGGTTAAGCTGTATCAATTAGAGACACTGATCATGAACTCACACAAAGGTTAGTCCTATTCCCTACTCATTAGCTTTATGTACTCATCTAGAATAACACTTTATAATATTATTCAATGTATGTATGCATATCTTTATATAGTACCCCCAGTATACTTAGCGATTTACAAAAGCGACAATACAATATGGGGAGCTATAATACAATAGGTGAAAGAAACAGAATCAGACAATAGGTAAGGAAATCCCTGTTCTTGGGATCTTACAATCTAAGGGGGATGTTGGGAGACTTACAGAGACAGCAGGTGAGGGAATAAGTGCTATAGGTGGCAGTGCTTGGCCACAATGGTTGGTAGGAGCGACCATGGGTGTGGGACAGTAGCCAGTCTAGGCTAAATTTAAGAGGTGAGTTTTAAGGTTTGACGTAAAGGTGGGAAGAGAAAGTGCTTGGGTATATGGAGTGTGAGGGAATTCCACAGGTAAGGGGTAGTAAGGGGAAAGGGTTTAAGGTGAGAGAGCAGTAGAGGTGAAATGGTGGAAAGGAGACAGTTATGGGTATAGCGCAGGAGACAAACAGAGGCATAACGAGAGATAAAAGCCAATATGTGGGACAGATGAGTGGACAGCCTTGAAGATAGGAAGGAGAACTTGGTAGGTGATCTGAAATTTGATGGGAAGCCAGGAGAGTTGATTTACCATTAAGGCGGAGATGAGTAGAGACTGTTTTGGGAGAAAGCAAAATAATTTGAGCAGCAGAATTTTGTAAAGCTTGCAAAAGAGAAAGTTGTGAGGCAGGAAGGCCTGTTAGCAGTAAATTACAATAATCCAGATGGGATAGGATAAGGGCATGCATTAGAAATGTAGCAGTAGACTGACAGAGGCAAGAGTGGATCTTGGCAATATTATTGCCGAAGAAGCGAAGAAGCGACCAACTTTAGCCATGCCGTGAGTGTGAATGGAGAAGGAAAAGGGTGACTCAAATGTCATTCCTAGGCAAGGTGCTTTGGCAACAGGATGTACCGTTTACTGTGATGGAAAAGGGGGATATTGGGCCAGGTTTAGGGCGGAAATAGGAAGAGCTCAGTTTTAGACATAAGTTTAATACCCAGATATCTAGATATATCTGCGTATCATCTGCATAGAGATGATACCTAAGGCCAAAAGAGTTGATGATAGTCACCAAGTGATAGTGTGTAGAGAGAGAAAAGAACAGGTGCCAGCACAGAGCCCTAAGGTTCACCAACAGACAGATTAACTGGAGATGAAGACATGTTAGCAACAAAGACTGAAAATATGTGATGGGTATGATGAGAAACAGGATAAAGCTTTGTTGTGGATACCAAGAGAGTTTAGAATATGAAGAAGAGAGTGATTAACAGTATCGAAGGCAGCATAGAGATAGCGTAGGATATGTAGGGAAAAATGACCATGGGATTTTGCTTCATGTAGATCATTCATGTAGATCATTGGCAACTTAGTGAGCCCAGTCTCTATTGAGGAGTTTTGTGGAGGCAAAAGGTAGAAGGGATACAGGACAGTAGTTAGTAAGGCACGTAGGGTCTAGTGTTTTTGAGAATAGGTGTGACCACCGCATGCTTAAAAGAGCAGGGTAAAGTGCCATAGGATAGGGAGGAAATGAAGATACAGTATGGGTGAGTGTGACTAAAACAGGAGCAAGTGTCCTGGTAAGGTGTGAGGGGGTGAGATCGAGAGGACATGTGGCAGAGTGTATGAGGGAATGTGTCAATTCAAAGAAAAGTGTGTTTTAAATTTATGTACCAATCTTGTTACATCTGTAGCAGATTCTTAAGTGGAATCCTGGACATCCAGTGGAAATAGCTCAAGTCCCAGGATGATCAGCAGTCTCTTAGTCTTTGGGTGATCAGATAGGACTTCGTTCATGGGAAGTTGAACATGAAATGAAAAAAGAGATATTTAGTGCAACACAGCTATAACAATTACACAGACATAGATTGCAGACTGGCTGGCACTGATGACAAGACAGACAGACACACCAAGACAGATAAACACAAAGCAAAGCTAATAATAAAAGTTAGTTTAATATAACTAGATTGATAAAATGTTGGACAAAATCTGGAACGCCGCTCCGGTCGGTTAAAACCTGAATAACACTCACAGGACGGCAGATGGTTAATAGCAGTGAACTGGTGTGAACTGTTCTCCACGTTTAGAGGGTCCGCAGAGTGCCCTGGAAGCCGTGCGATCCTTCTGTATCTCCTGGCTGACAAAAAACGGAAATGGCGTCTCCGTCGTGTGCCGGAACTGGTAGTGACGTCACCGGACGTGGCGTCAAGGCCTGGCAAATCTTCAACGAAGCCAAAGGAAATGGCGATCCTCGCTTCTCTGCCCCTTTAGCACTCAGCCGCAGCACTCAGCAGTTGTACTGCTTGTCCTCAAAAGTGTCCAAACACAGTAAAAATTGGCCCTGCGCGTTTCGTGTGTCTAAACACACTTCCTCAGGGGATCACACGAAACGCGTTTCCTTTGGCTTCGTTGAAGATTTGCCAGGCCTTGACGCCACGTCCGGTGACGTCACTATCGGTTCCGGCACACGACGGAGACGCCATTTCCGTTTTTTGGCAGCCAGGAGATACAGAAGGATCGCACGGCTTCCAGGGCACTCTGCGGACCCTCTACACGTGGAGAACAGTTCACACCAGTTCACTGCTATTAACCATCTGCCGTCCTGTGAGTGTTACTCAGGTTTTAACCGACCGGAGCGGCGTTCCAGATTTTGTCCAACATTTTATCAATCTAGTTATATTAAACTAACTTTTATTATTAGCTTTGCTTTGTGTTTATCTGTCTTGGTGTGTCTGTCTGTTTTGCCATCAGTGCCAGCCAGTCTGCAATCTATGTCTGTGTAATTGTTATAGCTGTGTTGCACTAAATATCTCTTTTTTCATTTCATGTTCCACTTCCCATGATCCTATCTGATCACCCAAAGACTAAGAGACTGCTGATCATCCTGGGACTTGAGCTATTTCCACTAGATGTCCAGGATTCCACTTATTTGGACTCATTAGGCGCCGGTATCTCTTTTTGTTTTATGCTGTTTATTCTGATTGTACCATCAGATTACCATCAGGCTGCCTCTGTACCACTAGGGCTCACCCTTCAAGCAGGGTATATTGTCTATTGTCATTAGCGCTACTATACATCACCTTTTTTCTCAGATTCTTAAGTGGACTGGTTTATGTCACCTGATATCTGCAATATTATTTAAGAGAAAAAATGGAGCAAAATAGATGCAAAACTTGATACATATTACATAGTTACTAACATAGTAACATAGTAGATAAGGTTAAAAAATACATTTGCCCATCAAGCTCAAATTAAGCTAAATTTAGACCACAGATACTTATCTTATAAATATTTTTTTTTGTTTTTACAGTATTTTGATCCAGAGGAAGGTACACAGAAAAAATACATCCCATTGTATAGTTCACTGAAACACCCGTAATGACACTCACCATGCTTTCCGTGAGGATCCTTTCAATTTATGCTACAGCACTAGTCATTCTGAATGCTTTTGACCACTTCTAAAATGGCGGCCATTCCTCTCTTGGGTGTCGTAGAGGCGCTCTATATATCAAGCTCTAAAAAGTGTGCAGCATTAAAAGGTACTATGATATATTTTGAACGTGAGCTCAATGTGATGAAAATGGGGGCAAAACCAATGCCAAAAAGAGCTCGTATTCCATTGAGAGCAATTAATTTTTGTTTTACTGTTGATAAATCATAACAATTAAAAATCCAGTGCAAATAGTTTTCACTGGTTTCGTCTCGGTTTTGCAACTGGGAGACTTTAGTAAATAACCCCTTGCTGCCATGAGGCATGGCTTTGCATTACATTTTAGCCCCGTCTGTCATTAAAGGGTTAAATTTATTTGTGCGTGTATCTGATTTTGTTTCAATTTTCAATTTGAAAAGACCTATAAATGTACAGCAATCTCTGCTTTAAATGACATATAAACCCATTAGAATAGAAACTCTAAGTGGACCATAAGAGTGGCATTTATAGAGTATGTGACAACACCAGGAAGGGCTCCTCTTAAGTCCTTTGAGTAAGGTACATCCTGCTGGTGTATGCCACAAAGTAAAAAAAATAATGGTGACAGAGAGCATGCTACTTGTAAAGCCTTTTCATCCGGAAAGAGCTCAGAGCATTCTTCTTTTCAAAGGTTCTCTCAATAGCTTCTCACTTATCAACCCACATACTTGTGTTGCTGTCACCCTCTGGGTGTTTTCTAAGCACTTGCAGAGACACACTTAATAAGTGTTGTTCCACTTAAGTGTTTATTTACTTTAAGTTGTTTAACAGTGAATTACACATTGAGATGTGCTTCTCCTTTTCTTGTATTGTATGTTCTGAGAAAAAGAAGAACATTTTAGTACAACTCGCCTTTGCTTTCTTCCCGTCATTGTGAAACCGTCCTAAAAGTTCAGAGAAATGTCAATTTCTCTTGTTCAAGGTAGAATCAAGGTAATTTTCACTAAGTTGGTTCCACGTCCATCAGCTTGTGATCTGTAGAGAGGGGATAAACAGAGCACATATAATAATGGGATGTATTAAATGATGCGTCTCTCTCCTTATTATAAAAAAGCAGTCATATTTCATGGCTTAAAACTTTCTGGTCCATAAATCTGTACCAAAATAATAATTTAAAAAGTGATAACCTTATTTAACAAGATATACAGTATATATATTTTTTTAATTAAAGAGTTGACAGTGGTTTACAAACATGAACAACTGCTTTGCCTTTACTATTGTGGGCATATTTCCACACGCAAATTAACTCATAGCATTATATAGTGCCACTTGTTATATTTTTGGGGGAGGCAATAGGGTCAGTTTTTGTTCTCCATCCACATGAGTTTGTTACTGGTGCAGTGCTTTTCAGTTCAATGTGTGGACTGTAATCATATATTTCTATTAATCTGAAGCACATAATGGGGGTCATTTATTAAAGCGTCATGGCTGCAAAACTAGTGCAAAAACAAAAAAAGCACAAGATTGAATGAAAAAGCAATAGCATTTTTTCCTTTTGATAAATCTGATGCAGTTTTTTTGCCCTCCGTTGCATTTAAATGCCTCGCATCACGTGACCGTGGGATTAAAATGCATAGGAGATACTGGCAGCCCATAACGGGGCCTACATCTCGGGAAGCAGAGGGTCCCCGGACCTCAAATCAATGCGGTTCTGCTCTGGAGACCCCCTGTTCAATTATACTAGTATTAAAATTTATATTAAAACAGCTTCATTACCTTAGCGGCTAGCCGCTAAAGCAATAAAGGGGTTAAACCTCAATAGCCTGTTTCTTGGGGCAGAGGGGGTGGATGAAGGGGGTAGTAGTGTCAGGGTGAGTGGTTAGGCCTGCCTGGAAGGTTGCGGGAGCAGTTAACCCCTTTACTAGCATAGCTGTGGGAACCGCTATGGTAATGAAGGGGTTAACCAGTCCCACTACCCCCCGGAAGACCTAAACACCCACCCATGGGGCTATTACCCCCTTCACCCAATCCCTCTACCCCCAAGAAACAAAAATAAACACAACAACCCTACTACCCACCTCCTCTACCCACAACACATACAGTAAATTAATGGGCAAAATAACTATTATCCAGATATGGATAATAGCTAATTTTCCCATTATAAAATCAAACATTCGCCAGCCAGCACAAATAAAGTAAATAAATCTTTCTACTTACCCCTGCCATCATGAAGGGCGTCCTCGTCAGCATACTCCAGGTCCATGTCCTCCGCTGCCAGCAATAGTACATGAAAAAATACAATCTAATGGCCCCTAACCCCTTAATCACCTTAGTACTGTAGTTAATAATCGTTACAGTAATTAAGGGCTACTACTTATTGGTCCAATGAAAGCTGATATGTTACAAGCTTACAACAAGCTTGTAACATATCAACTACTTGTTGGTCCAATTAAAGGTATCATCCTACCTACTCCCTCTCCCTACTTTGTTACTATATGTCCACTTAGTGATACAGCGCCACTTAGCAGTATATATCAGAGTTGATGTAAGATGAAAGTACCATGTAATACCTCTACCATTTTATTGGTCATTGTTCATATATCTATTACATTGCAAATTTAGACACAAAAACAAGAACAATACATATCAAGGATACTGCTTAACTGTGCAGAGAGTACAGAGCAATATCAAAGTTGCATTAGTCACAATTATGAAACACATTTTTGATGATCAAAATAAAAAACACCATTTTAAGTGTCCGTGCAGAGAAGGATTTTACAACCATACTTTTTTTTAATATAGAGAACTACTGCCGGATTTCATCATGTGTATGTTCAGGATAAGTGGGGGAAAATGACAGCAATTTGTAAAAATGAATAATGGGCTGGCTTGCAGGGGCTGTGTCTGTATGGATATCACTCAGTTATTTGCTAGTTTGTCTTGGAAAGCATGCTGTACTTCCTGTAGTGGTTTCAGTTAAACCATTACGGGGAGTTTAGAGAGAGAGATGTAACTATCATTGTAATAGTTTCACTGCACAGTAGTAAATCATATAGGCAGGCATAAGCTTATAGGGGTCAATGTTAAAATGGACAAGAGTGACACACTGTGTGTGCTCATTTGCATGTCATTACCCAGAATCCCTTGCTTCAGTTTAGGCTAAGAGATAATGAGAAAAGGCAGGGTTGAAGACCTGTCTGAGACATGCGAATGTGCTCACAAGTGGTATTTTTATTTGCTGTACACTGTACCAGGAATGGTTTTGTCACTTTTTCACGACCATAACTGTTTTTGTGTCTGGTTATACTGCACAGTAGCAAATACTAATAACGTATTCTTCCAATAAAATGTATTGCCATGTAAACTGTTCTACAAATAATTAAATTTATAGGCATAATGTCTTAATGAGACCTATCATGCTCAGGAAATGTTTGTCTTGCAGAAGACTTTCTATTCTGTGTTAGCATCTGTGTCAAATTAAGAATCTCTTCTATCTAGTTTGTTACATTTGACTCAAACCTATTTTACCACATTACACCCACAGTGCAGGCAAGGGTCCCACACAACGGAGCGTGAAACTGGGTCCCACACGAGCGAGAGATCCCTCGTCAGCTCCGGAGCAGGGGTTCTGTGCCTGCAGAGGGAGGAGTGATGTGTCTGCTGGGGGGTTGGTAGTAACGTTTGTGGGTGGGTAATAAACAGGAAGCATCTCCTCTTCTGTTTAGATTATGTTCACCGCTTCCTAAAAGCAGTGAATGAACTCTCCGCTGGACACCAGTAAAGCAGTCATGACATTCACCACATGATACAAGTGCCACTAGTGTGTAAGGACATGTGACCTCCAGTTAGCATAAGGGCATTAAAGAGATAAAGTGGAAATCCCTTGCAAAATGTTTTTGAAAAAATAAAACAGAGAAAATAAACATTTCTGTTGTTCCCTGAGAACGTAATGGGCCATATTTACTAAGCTTTGCTACACCATAAGACCCTTTGCAGCACGGCTTAGTAAACATGTCCCCTTGCAGCCCACTCAAGAAAATGGGATGTACAGTATGGTCTCCTCCGGCCCTGCAGTTGTCTTATGGAGTAATATCACTTAGTAAATATGGCCTTTCATGGCCCATGCACTTGAACTAGATCTTCCAGCATAGAAGGGGTCTTCAGGAGTTAGCACTTCTTAGTACATATAGCCCAAAATGTTATAAATGGGCATACATCTACATGAAAACAACATTTTGCATATTTCTACGGCATGTCAACACTGTGATAATGCAAACCTGCCAATTAACTCCAGGTCACCAGTGTGATAATGACACAGTCCTGGTTTTGTATACCCATAATCCCAGATGCTGTTTATCACATTTGGAATGATAGAATCAATTCTGAAGAAAGAGAGGCCTGGGTCAATTTCACACTGTTGACCTTGAGTTAGTTGCTAGGTATGGACAATGATCCATTCCCAATTCACATTTGCTGGGGCATCAGAAGCTTTGGCATCGTAGACCAAGATCATTGTAACACTGTTTATATGGAGTTAGTTGCCAGGGATCACAACATTCAAAATAAAGCTATTTATTACAGTAAGAGCAATTACCCTTTTAATGGCTCCATTTAGTTTTTTGGTTGTCTTGGTATTTGAAAAATGACTCTAAACCAAGGCCTCAAACTAAACCCCAAACCAACAAACCACTACTGCAAGCATCATCGGGGAAACAAACATTAAGGGAAACCAAGCATTACTACGTAAAATCTCCAACCACTTAAATGTTTCACTACTTTCAGAACCATGCAGAAAACATCAAAGAAAGCACTGGAATTTCATAATAAAGAAAGACATAGGCAATAAATACTATTCTTATTTAAAAACATGAGGCATTAGCTTCAAAGCACTCCAAGTTCAGTTGTCGATAGCAACCAACTTGCCAGGTTTTCACACATACTTAAGCAATGTTTTATTAATAATAGAGGCTAGCTAATTAGTTACGTAAATCTTAATTCAAAACATTTTGAAAATCTGGCCTGTTGGTTATTCTCAGTGACTGACCCTGAGGAACGTAGGCATAGGCCAGGAGTGGCCAACTCCCAGTGTTCAAGGGCCTCCGACAGGTAAGGTTTTAAGGCTATCCCTGCTTCAGCACAGGTGGTTGAATCTGTGGCTCAGTCAAAGATTGAGCCACGTGTGCTGAAGAAGGGATATCCTTAAAACCTGACCTGTTGGTGGCTATTGAGGACTGGAGTTGGTCATGCCTGGATTAGGGCATGCTAGCCCACTGGTACTAAAGGAGCCATTGGAAAAAAGATGAACCATTAGTCTGCCCCTGTGGCGCTCGGTTAATGCCATGTTATTTTTGCTCGTTTTCTAGGGGGAGATTGCGTGAGAGATGAACAGGATTAGAATGGCGGTGGGGGGGGGCGCTCCACTTCCCTTTGCGGTATCAGGAGGATTAACGCAATCACGTGATCGCCACACAAATGATCACGTGGACGTGGTTATGGTTCTGGAATTCCGATGGAATGAAAAGATTTTAAAACACAAACGACTTTGTGTCATTAGTTGTAAATATTCATATAACGTCTTCGTTGCCAAATTGGCCAACAGGGCAATGTGCAGCAGGCTCACTCTGGGGGGGAAATTCTGGTAATGCCGCCATTTTGTTTTTACTTTTATTTATAACATAGTTTATGATTCAATCTTGTGCAGCTAGATATAATATGACTGCAGGCTTACAATATAAATGTATCTGTATTGATTTGTTCCAGCGGCCAACACAAAATTATTTCAAAGGATGATAAAGCTGCCTTTTAAAATAACTTTCCTGTTCTTATTTTTCTTTATACAATTGTAAATAGAGCCCCTGTGGTATTTGTTTGCAATTATGGGTGCTTAAAAATCTAGTGAAAAAAATGTTTATAAAAGTGTATGAAAAATGTCATATAATTTGTTTTTTTAGAAAAAAAAGAATAATGATAAAAAAAACATAACAGCCGAAATCAAACATCCATGTAATTAATATCTAACTGGGACATGAACACATTTCTCATATTTGGGGACTATCAGGGACTCCTTGCAATAAACAAAAAAAAAGTTCTCTAAGAACAGGGGAGCTAGGTAACTGGGACATCAGAGAAACATGCCAGTAATATGAATGTCTCCCAAATAACTGGCCTGACTTCACAGATCCTGATTGGCCTGCCTTGTCAGTGGCCATTTTGGATTTAATAAAGGGTTTAATAATTGAATTCATACCATTTCTCTTGTGGTAATGATAAGAGGGAGTCCTGTGTGATTAAAACTAAAAAACAAAAAGAATGTTCAGTTTTAATAGTATTGTAAATAACATATATATTTTTAAGAGGCAGTCCACACGGCAGTTTAAAAATCATATCATTTTTTTGTTTTAATATATGCAGTCTTTGATTATCTTTATTGAAAACTAATTACCTAAGCTGCCCATCGATACGTTGTCCCGTGATCGATCAGCAAATAACCTGCTTCACAGGGTTCACTATATGGCTGCTTTTCAGTTTCAATCAATCCTTCAGTCAGTGTAACTCAGCAGCTACAATGTATTCTTATATTACTAAGGTAACATTATCTATTGCAGTTTGCAGCTCAAACTGCTGGGAATATTGGCAACAAATGATCACAAACAGGAAAGTGTTGCAAATATCTTGCACTGCTGGGGAGGTGCTAAAGCCTGCTATAGAAATCAAAAGATGCTCAGTATATTAAAACTCATTAAAAATGACATAGTTGAATTTAAAAATAATGTAGTAAGTATTATCTAATACTATACAACCAATTTTCTATTTTTTTTAAACACACACACACACGTAGGATATTGCATGAATTGCTCATTTAACTGGTCGCAGTTTTATAAATAATAAAACATAAAAGAGAAAATATATTCAAGAGTATTATATCCATATGTTTTAGTTTAAGGCAGCGGTGCGCAAACTGGGGGGCGCGAGACTGACTGCGGGGGGCGCGCGGTTTACAGAGGCCCCGTGCGCTTCCTGAAGGCACTTACATTAAGTGCCAGGGGAGCTGCAGGGCCTCTGTAAACCTTTACTTACCTTGGATCCACGCGTCGCCATGGCATGTGACGTCACGTTGCTATGGCAACATGATGTCATGACGCCGGTGATGGGGGGGAAAGGGGAGGGTGCGGGGGTGAGGTGACGCCGGCGGGGGGGGAGGGGGGGCGCAGGGAAAAAAGTTTGCGCCCCCCTGGTTTAAGGACTATTAAACTCAAAAGCATGTAACATTTTGAATGTGCCGTTAACATCAGGGCTCTTGAGAAATAAAGTGAATGGCTATATGGGGACAAGATTTACACAACACTCATACAGTTTAATGATTTGAAGTACTATAGGAAGCTCTGTCATTTTTTTTCTCACTTTCTCTGCATCAAACAATCATTTAAGCCTGAGGTGACACTGATCTGGGTTAAAATGCTACGTTTGACAAGGTTTCTTACATCTGGAGCGGATTTCATACATAGTGATCACTGTAGATATCATGATTCTGGGTGTAGACGTGCAAGTGAACAGATTAAGGATCATGTTTAATACGTGGTGCCCAATTGTAAGGCACATTTCCTCTTATTAACATATGGTTTAGCCCCGCTTAAAGGGGTAGATAACCGGCACCACTTATCAGACAAAAGTTATCCCAAACAAGCTGCATAAATACATTAATACAATGTGGATATATATTTTAAACATTTCTTCACAATACTGTGTCTGTTTTCAGCTCTCTTCATTTTTCCGTGCACACCGTTTAAAAAACAAAAAAAACGTTTAATTGTTAATCCCCTCACATTTAGTGGCATGAAGAACCTTATCTGAGAAAATTAAGATAAGACTTTTTTGTAGTCTGCATGGAAAACAAATCTGTTGTGCTAGGAGAAAGTGAGAATAAACAGCAAGATTTGCCCGTGGACACCGTACCGCAGGCTTTAGTTCTTTTTAAATAAAAAATAAAATAAAAAACAACTTTGAACAAAATAAGGTTGTGATCTGCTTTAAATTGCATAATATACAGCTCACTTTCAGAATATATCATATTAGGGGGGGGGGGGCTACACATCTAAAAAGCCATGGCCTGCTGAATCAAAGCATCAATCGCCACCAACGCAGTTATTTCAAACATTATACAACATGGGGGATCCCCAGAACTAAACTGCACTGGGGACCGCCAGTTACAGAGAAATTACATTTTTAATACAGTATACCAGTAAATAAAAAAAATATGGCCACATGCAAATGCATTGCTGGCTCCTCTTGCAATGAAGGATTGAAGCAGCTTGCTGAGCCAATTTAGGAAAGTACACAGCCAGCAACCTAACCAAAATAAAAATGATACATTAATAATATGCTTTCAAGGCTTGGACTGTCCATAATCTGATAAGAGGGCTGTTAACATTACACAGATGGAAGGGGCAATCCCCTCACATCTTTCCTTCATCACCATTAATCAGATAAAAGTTAACCCAAACAAGCAGTATAAATACATAAATAAAACGTGGATTCAACAGTGCAGAGTGATAGATGTACAAAATATACCGGTGCAGAAAATGGGGAAAGGAAGAACACGGACAGCTGTACAAAGCAACAAACAGGATTCAAGTAGACTATAAATACAGATACTTAGCCCTTGTAGTAAGTATTTCTATTTATAGAAACCACTATAATTCTGCCTGTTGCCTTTGCTGCTTAAACGTCCAGTTCCCCTGCAGGTTTACGCTTGTGTTTTTTTCTAAATATATCATCACCATACTATTGTAATTGGGTATCTGTTTTCATCTCTAGCTTTTTTCTTGCTCACTGTCTTTAAAAAAAATGAAGTGAAAAGTGACACACTATGAGTGCTCATTTGCATGTTATTACCCAGAATCCCTGGCTGCAGTGGAAGTATTGTGTGGTGACTATAGGGAAAGGCAGGTTTGTGGATATGCTCATAAGTGGTAGTTTTTGTTGTTGCTGTATTCTATTACTAAAACAATGAGTCCAATACCTATCTTCAAGCTGCAGTTCAAGCTCCCATTTTTTTTGTACTTCAATAGTTTCATGTGGGCAATCTCTACTTACCTAAAGAATTGCATAGCTGCCGGTCAATTCGTTCTCCGTCTATTGATCAGCAAAGTTTGGCGACATCTTTAGATCTGGGGAATGTAAAAAGTTGCGCTACTACCCTAACTACCTATAAAGTTTAAATGTATAAATATATACAGTGCAGTGACTATACCATCAATTTAGTGATATAAAATTTATAAAAAATTAAACCACAACTCCCACAGTGAGATAATTAAACATTAAATAATAAGTGCCACATAACCGTGTTGGGGATAATGGCGTCTGCAGCTGTAAACGCAGGGGTGGCTCAGCACCCCACACACACTAAGAGAATGGAAACAAAAGAAAACAGCGCACAATATTAGTCGACTTAAAATAGACACCATCATTACTTGCATAAAAAGATGTAACTAGAAAAAAGCGTAGGATAAAGAAAGGAAAACAGAGGATTGAATCTTTAGCTCACCACCCCTCTGTACCTAGGGGATGTATCATTTATCTCTGTATCTCTGTTTTCCTTTCTTTATCCTACGCTTTTTTCTAGTTACATCTTTTTATGCAAGTAATGATGGTGTCTATTTTAAGTCGACTAATATTGTGTTTCTTTTATTCCAGCATGTTTTTAATTATTTATGCTAGGTTTTGTCTATATGTAAGTTTATATTAAATAGGTATTGTTTTGTTTTTTTTGTTAATAAAGTTGTTGTTTTAAAAGTAAACTACACATCTTTTCTATCACGCAGACCATTACCTATTATAGATGATTGGTCTATCCCTAATTGGTTGACCAATAAGGTATCTATGTGAGGTATTTAAGACCTCTGGGTAATGGCCTAATTATTCCCTGAAGAAGTAGTTAATTCTACGAAACTAGTTGGATGTAACATTCTATTGCCTTATATCTGCTTACATTGGCCTTTGTCTATGTATTGGCCTGTCCTGTTTTTATTTCATCCTGTGTGCTGTTTTGGACACTTGTGAGAGACTTTGTAAGACTGTTCAAACTTCCCTATTGAATCCACCACTGCTGCATCGTGGCACGCTGAGGGCACCCCAGCAGGCTGCGTTTTAACCTCTGTGCAGAGGATACACCTGCCGAGGTACAGGAGCAGCTTCATATCGGCCAGGAAGCAGGGGCGATTTCACCGAGCCCCAGTGCCAGCTGCTGAACCTGGCTGCATGAAGGGAGATCCCCTTGGGAGTGAAAAGACTGACGTCCTGCCCCAGAATCAACTGAGCTGCAGCAGCAGAGGGAAGCAAGCACCTGAATCTACAGCTAACAGCTGCCGAGTGGTAAACAGTGTGATACACACTACATGCCTTTTACCAACTTTTTTCATGTACGCAGATATATTACCCCCTTTTTAATTCTATAATATATTGTTGAATTTGCTTCACTATTTGGCGTTGTGCGCTGTTTTCTTTTGTTTCCACAGCTCTGTTCTGCCTGGTGGAGTGGAGAATGTGAGGGTAAACAGAAGGAGCTGCCATATTAACACTCTGCTAAAGGTTGTGGATCTTTTAAAAATAGAGAAGGATACAATGTGCAAGTGGTGGATATAAAAAAAATGGCACCATTAGGCACTTACCTGATGCCGCCCTCCTGTTCTAGCGCCGCGCCATGTAATGTCATGCGCGATCGGCTCTTGCTCCTGCTTCTGCGCATGCGCAATCAGTGCTTGTCGCTTCTAATAACCAGATGCATTCTGGTACATAAAATTAAATACATGACAAAGCCCTTTTAGAACCAAGTGTTTCCTTAAACAGTCTGAAGAAAGTAGTTTTGATGCTAAGCCATATAATAATAACATGCCAACATAATTTAATAACGCCTCATGTTCATCTTTTTACTTATATTGGTTGAGCAGTAATTTTTGGTCAGGAAGTCAGCATTCCTTCAGCAGTGATGTGAAAGAAACAAATAACAGAGTAAAATAGAACATGAAGAGAGTTATCAACATGGAACAGATTTAAGATTTCTCTCTCTTAAATACCCTTAAAGCCAAGAACTTCTGCCTTTCATTTTGCCTCTTATAACATAGATGCCCCAAACATTTCATCCGGCGTCTTTCTTTGTGGCACAGATTTCTGAGGGATTAGAGGTAACTAAGCCTGATCCAAATTGAAATTGGGATAGCCACAGAATTCTCAATTTGAATTACCATATCTGAATGAAATAATACTAGCTAATTCACAGGATGACAATGCATGTGTATAGGATGATCGTGGAGTCTCTAAGGGATTTGTTCAATATCCACGGAAGCGGGCGATCGGGTTGTTCTCGGATGAAATTTCGCTACTGAAGTCAATAGAATATATAGAATAAATCCCTAGGTCAGGTGCCCTCTGGGACAGTCCCACTGGATACATGGGGAACTTCCTGGTGTGCCCCAGCATCAGGTGGGCCCTCAACATCTATACTGGCCAAGTATCCGTGAGATATAGGTAGCCTACTGGTCAAATTGTCCATGGCGGTCTGTCTGTTAGTGCATCTGCATGTAGAATCAGTCTGCTCTGTATCTGTCAGTGCATATCGCTGTGTTTCTGAATAATTTTTCTCTGTGTCTATCATTGTTCATGTACATATGCATGCCTAAGTAAATAGATGCATGCGTATACTGTATGTATCATCTGTATGTATGTAAAGGCATGTCTGAGCCTGTGTATGTATGCATCAGCGCCCTACCATATTATATATTTATATGTCTGTTATAGCCATGTTCTTGCCTCTTATAATCTGATACCCCAGCACATACTGGTGGGAGATCTTGACATCCTGAGATTGTCCTGCTGAGAGCTGACTTCACAATGCTGCCTAGTACAGTATCTGTCTGTTTTAACACTGCTGCTGAATGTTTCAATCTCTGTATCATGATCTTGAGAAAAAGATAATTCTGCCATAACAAGAAAAAATACTTTGAAGTTTGTTTATTTTGCTTTGCTTTATTGCTGCTCTGCAGAGTAAATAGTTATAAAATGTCAATGTCCAGGCTCTCACGGCTTCTCCTGTCAAGTCAAGAAATTCTTACACTTGATATAGATCTGTTAGCAGGAAAAGTTCATAGCTATATGTATGTATTGCCTTATTTATGTAGCGCCCACAGCTGTACTTAGCACTTTATAAGAGACAATACAGTACAGGGAATTATATGTCAAAACCAATCCACAATCGACCAGTACATTAAATGACAAAGACTTAGGTGGTTTGGCCACGTCTGCCGTATGGACATCACCAGACTACCAGCACTCCACACGAGCAGCTGAAGGAGCAGAGCCACTGAGGGTTTGACCACTTCATTTATTTTTCTCATTAACCTTTCACTGACTGTGTGGACTCTTGGTGCTCATTTGCAAGCTGCTTTCTTGCAAGCTGTGTTCAGCTTTAACTGTACCATTAGTGGATTCTTGCTGCCCTGCTATTAGCTGTTTAGCTGTATTTAGCTTACACTATATGTTTACTACTGTAGCTATTTTCAGGGGTGTCTGATTTGACCAGGTATAGGGGAAGGGAGGCTTAGGGAAGTACCTCTCGGTCCTTTTGGACCAGGGGGAATGGGCCAGATGAAGAGGTAGTCCCTCGAAACATCACCCCCCCTAGCATACTTTCCGTTCTCCGTTTTTTTGTGTATATTCCTTGTGTTTCATGTTTTTTCCCCTTTTCCTTCCCCCCCCCCCTCCACCCCTCACTTTGTGACATGCCCATTTGTGATACTGGTTTCTGCAAACACATTTGATTTATTTCTGGTTCATTTTATTATTAAATGTTTATTCTGCATTACAACTGTTTTCATCATTTAGCTATTAGACAGTGAGTGCTGGTACTTACGTAGATTTGTTATCACCAGACTACCATACCAGTGCCTCAACACCACACGACCAATAGGCTGTTAAGTGGACCCAAATTCTCCAAAGAAAACGTGGTCGAACCAGGTGGCGCAAGATCTCAAACTGCTCCACTTCACAGTAGCCGAAGCCCAAAAAGCCGCCCTAAATCGAGATCATTGGTGCGGAATCACTAGAGACGTATTGAACATCCTGCCGCTGGCCTCCACCGCACATCGCTCCTTACCTTATAAAAGATGAAGCAATGTCGTTTACGGAGTATATACCATATAACATAGTACAATAAGTGCAACAAACAAGATCAGACAATAGGAAAATCCCTGCCCTGGAGAGCTTACAATCTAAGATATACATACTGACTTCCGGGTTGGACTATTGGAATGGGCTCTACCTTCTCCTCTGCTGCCTCTGCCCTACTCCCCTGCTTCTGCCGCCGCCCTCCTCCTCTGCTGCTGCTGTCGCCCTCCTCCGCTGCTGCCGCCACCGCCCTCGTCCTCTGCTGCTGCTGTCGCCGCTCTCTTCCTCCTCCGCTGCTGCTGTCGCTGCCCTCCTCCTCTGCTGCTGCAGTCGCCACTCTCCTCCTCCTCTGCTGCTGTCGCTGCCCTCCTCCTATGCTGCTGCCGCCGCTCTCCTCCTCCTATGCTGCTGCCGCCACTCTCCTCCTCCGCTGCTGCCGCCGCTCTCCTCCTCCGCTGCTGCCATCGCTCTCCTCTTCCGCCACCTCCACCTTCATCCTCCTGATCAGTTTTTGGCTGCCCTCCCAAATGTTGCTGCTCTATGCGACCTCCTATTCGCCTAGTTTTTAAGCCAGCCCTGCATATGTTAAAAAATATGTAGCACAGTCTGGTTTAATAAAAGACCTCCAGTGAACTGCATGTCTTCCACAGGTCTTTATAATGTCTAGTTTGCACCCACTGCCATCTTTTAAAGTTCAGAATCAGTGGCCACGCACAAAATGATTAGTCCAAAAGGATGAAATTAAGGTCTTTCAGTGGGTTCTCTGATTCCATGCTTCCTTCTCATACGCTTTCCATTATAAACTGTATAAGACAGCAGGTGAAAGCAGTAAGGAAACACCAACGTTTAAAATGGATTGAAAGCTTTAAAAGTCGCATGATCAGTATGCTCCTTTGCAATATATAAGTATTTTACAGTGTGTTTTTGTCATATTGGATGTAGCATTGGGCTTCTCTGTTGCTTGTTGTATACATTTGCCATGCTCAATAGCACTCATTTTTGACACTTATATACATATATATTTTGTTGGGGGCTCAGGGGCTCCTAAAATGAGCTTGCTGGGGTTCTGTGAATAATGACGTGCAAATGAGCAAACAACACAGAGTTCTTGTCTGCAAGCCATGTTAACGTCTTGTTCACATGTTACAATAGGTTGCATGGACCAGGTATTGGGGGATCTGTGGCAGATACATATACACTCATGAGTCGTTTGTCTTTGTTGTGGCTGAGTCTGTGTCAGTTCTGTCTGTCTTTCAGTCACAGGGTTACACTATGAGTTTTTATTGTACCACATTTAGCTTTGTGTGCTCTCTTCGTAGTGGTGGGCTTATTTACCTTTCTATAGGTATACTACAGGATGTAATACCGCTAAATAAAACAAAACATGGTCCTTCTTTATAGACGTACAGTCGTTGTACACAGGCTTGCAATACCTCACAATTCACTTCTTCAGATGTATTGGGACATTCCAGCTGAAGAAGAGACTTATAAGATGTTGCAAGCTTGTGCATAACTACATCTAATAGGAACTCTTATGTACATTACACGTACATCATGTTAGTACATTATACGTACATTATGTTAGTACGTATTGTGACAAACGCCCCTCTTTTGTAGTGCTGACGTCTGTCTGGGTTCTTCCCGACACAGTCTTCTAGGGTTATTTAATACAAAAACAGGATCATGCAAAGTATTAAGCTGCTTAACTCAGGCTTCTGCCTGCTTTATTTTCATCCAAGTAAGGTACTGCAGCTTTAACATGTGTAGGTTAGAGGTACTCAGATACTTTCATTCAGCAGTTCACTCATTTCATTGTTACAGTATTTCCCACACTGTTATTTCAAGTAAAAAGAAACCAAACTATATAAACAAAATCCTATCCCTTTCAGGGATCTAACTACACATCAAAATCAGTCTCTCTAACAGCTGCTGGCCAACTAAACTGGTTCCCCAGCTTAAAACAATGCTCTCTCATTTAGGGTCACAAGATACAGCACAGTCTTTTAGCAACAGCAGTAACCATTTGTTTGTCTTATCTGTTTGGGGTGTCCAGGCAAATCCTCTGGTACTGTGATACGTGGAGAGGCCGTCAACCTCGATACTGGATGCAGGAGAGTAGCGACACCCCCAGCCCCCAGGCTCCAAGGAAAAAGAACGCTGCGACGTTCGAAATGCATTGGATGGGTCTTTTGCCACATTAAAGTGCCCTTTTAATCATTTTTTTGTTCTGGTTTCTTCCTGCTCCGTTTGTGCTGGTGCGCTTTTTGGTCTCCCTTTTCCAAGGAGAGAGAGTCAAATGCAAAACCTCTCTGCTCTAAATACCTGTGCATGTGATTAGAAGAGCAGGTGAGGGAGAACTAGAGCCATTGTAATCTGTGGTCTGGATTTTCCATCCAGCTGCCTGAGTTAATGGGAAGCTGTGGAACGGATCATTTTTAGCTATTCCTGCACTTTCTGCTCTAAAATGGGGCAGAAAGCTGCCTAACATCTTTGGACTATGTCACATATCCCCCTCCCCAGCTCACACCTACTGGGGTGAGCGGCCATGGACCTCACTGGGGTGAGCGTCCTACCTGAAATGCTTGAGCTAACTGCTCAGTACAACATTAAGTATTTACATGACACGAATATGAACTTCATTATAAATTTACCAACCGAAAAGGGCATTTTTTTTTCCCCATATTGTAAGCTACTAATATTTTTTCTCTTATACTACAGCCTTGTAATCTTAAGGGCCATCAACCCTGTATATTAATTTGTAGTTTAGCTACATTTTCAACACAGAGAACCAATATAACATTGTAATATTGACAAAATGCTTATTTGCATAGTTAAGTGTCCGTGACATAGTCCACACGTGTAATAAAAAAAATAAATCGGTCAGTTCCCCCAAACATTTTTTTTTTTTTTTTTTTTTGACTTCCAGTCTATTGCATCCTTTGACTTTATTTCATAGCCCGCTGCAACCTGCAAATGACTGGACTGTTTCTTTAGCTTCTGATGAGATCCTTGGACCAGATTCTCCTTGGCTCCACAGTGTGGTCCAGATTGGTGAGATATGGAACTATTCAGGCGCCATGTTAACCTTCGTTGTTTTTTCTTTTCAATCTTTGATTTCCCTTTTGTGGCCATTACCAGGCCTTTGGGTTTTGGAGACCTAGTTGCCTCTGTACAAACGTAGTCCATATTAACCATGTCATCAGGATCTGTCAACAAGTTTGTGTTTTCAGGAACTGCCACCCACTTGGCTAAAACATCTTCTGTGTTGTCCTGGGTGTGTCCACTAGTTTGATAATCTTCTGGACAGCGTAAATGAAATTGAGGATCTGGATTTTTGAATTCCAGATCAGGGAGTATATTCTCAGGAGGGTGCCTATCTGTTTCTGGAATAGCAGCAGCACAATCAAAGTCAATTCTTTCTCCTTCCTCTTTGTCATCAGTGAGGACATTGAGTTTACTTTCCCTGGTCTCCTTTTGTGACCGTGTCTCTTTTAGCCTTGGAATCTCTTTCTCCAACTTCATCTTTATAGCAAATCGTAATATTGCAACAGCATTGAAGATACACGTATAGGAACGTACAGCTTGCTTGGTTAGGAGGTAGGATTGATAGCCCGACTGAACCACTTTAGCCGCTTCTCCCATGTCCGTCATCTGTTTCAGAGCGAGGTTTAACTCTGTTTCATTTTCTCTATTCTTGACCTGTAGCTGCAGGTGCTCCTTCCGGGTCTTGTCCAGCTCCAGCTGCAGCCGGGCCCCCTCATTTGCCGTGTGGTCCAGCTGCTTGTAGATATCGGCCATCTCGCTTTCATAGCGCAATGTCAGGCAGACCACCTGACGGACGGAGATCTCCTCTCTCTTGGCGCACTGTATCTCGCGCTCAGCCATCTGCTTCTGCAGCTCTTCAACCTGATCGTGCCAGACCTCCCTCAGGGTCTTCACCTCTATCTGGTGCTTGCTCTGGGTTTGCATCAGCGCCTCCATTTTTTGGAGCTCTGCAGTTTGTGTTGCCTGGATCACCGCTGATTCTGTATTCTGCAGTGCTTCCTGCATTTCTAACTTTTCCTGGATCAATTGCTTCTCCACTTTTTCTGCTTGGTGAAGCTTCTCATCACCTTCACTGATCTGGTCAGTCAAGTCTGAATTTTTCTGTGTCAGACTTACATTCTCTCTTTTTACAGTCTCTAAATTACTCAGGGTATTCTCATAGGTTTTCTTCAATGTACACAGCTCTGTGCTGCGAGCGTAGACCTCATGGCGTGAGAGTTCCAGCTCTGCTTTAAGCGCGCTAGCCTCTTGCCGAGAAACCCCCAACTCTGTGATGAAGTTTTGCACATCTTTCTGGGACATCTCATAGCATAGTTTCCAGTCAGTTCTTGTTTTCTTTGATTCGCTTGGCTCTCTGCCTATGGTGGTAGCAGTAGCCTTTGTCATCTCTAGGCGTGTCGTCATTCCTGGGACGATTGCGCCAGGCCCTATGGGCTGTTGCTCATCTCGGCGCCTTTCTGACGCATGTCCTGACAGCGCAGGTTCAAGTGGCTCGGTCACTTCCCCTGTGACTTGAGTAACAGTTTTCTTTCTTTTTGCTTTATTAGCTCCAGAGATATCAGTGGTCCTGGGCACACACTCACTGTTATCAGCTTCCACATCTTGCTTGCACTCACAGGGCGTTGCTTGCTTTTGCAGCTGTTTGTCTTTGAAAATTTTGGGGCACACATCTTCCATGTGACCTACTTCACGACAGGCCCAGCATACTAAATTCATCTGTAGGTACGGCTCTCCTCCAGGGTCGTGATCATAGTATGGCCTGAAGGGACACTGTTTTGTATGGTTACGTACATTACACAACAAACATTTCACGTCGGCCATTTTAGAAACCCGGCAGGGACAATTGCTAGCTGCAATTTCACTCACTTCAGTAACTTACATACAGCACTTGCTAGCTGCAAATTCACTCACTTCAGCAAAAGGCATTAGCTTTACAAACAGCACTTGCTAGATGCAAAAAAAATTTTTTTTTTCTTCAGCAAAACATTTTGGTTTTCTGTTTGGGTTCAGGGTGCTATTGCATCCACACTTCGCACATTCTCTGTGTACGCTAGAAGCACAACTGATATACACAGTGGAACAGACTTCACTCATAGCATCTGTATTTTACTTCAGCTGGGCGGCCATTTTAAACCCCCGCATTTATTTGCAAACCCACAGACTTTAGTGTCTGCCCGCATTCTCCACCATATGTGACAAACGCCCCTCTTTTGTAGTGCTGACGTCTGTCTGGGTTCTTCCCGACACAGTCTTCTAGGGTTATTTAATACAAAAACAGGATCATGCAAAGTATTAAGCTGCTTAACTCAGGCTTCTGCCTGCTTTATTTTCATCCAAGTAAGGTACTGCAGCTTTAACATGTGTAGGTTAGAGGTACTCAGATACTTTCATTCAGCAGTTCACTCATTTCATTGTTACAGTATTTCCCACACTGTTATTTCAAGTAAAAAGAAACCAAACTATATAAACAAAATCCTATCCCTTTCAGGGATCTAACTACACATCAAAATCAGTCTCTCTAACAGCTGCTGGCCAACTAAACTGGTTCCCCAGCTTAAAACAATGCTCTCTCATTTAGGGTCACAAGATACAGCACAGTCTTTTAGCAACAGCAGTAACCATTTGTTTGTCTTATCTGTTTGGGGTGTCCAGGCAAATCCTCTGGTACTGTGATACGTGGAGAGGCCGTCAACCTCGATACTGGATGCAGGAGAGTAGCGACACCCCCAGCCCCCAGGCTCCAAGGAGAGAGAGTCAAATGCAAAACCTCTCTGCTCTAAATACCTGTGCATGTGATTAGAAGAGCAGGTGAGGGAGAACTAGAGCCATTGTAATCTGTGGTCTGGATTTTCCATCCAGCTGCCTGAGTTAATGGGAAGCTGTGGAACGGATCATTTTTAGCTATTCCTGCACTTTCTGCTCTAAAATGGGGCAGAAAGCTGCCTAACATCTTTGGACTATGTCACAGTATATACGTACATCATGTTAGTACATCATACGTACATCATGTTAGTACATTATACGTACATTATGTTAGTACGTATATACGTACATCATGTTAGTACATTATACGTACATCATGCTAGTACATTATACGTGCATCATGTTAGTACATTATACGTACATCATGTTAGTACATTATACGTACATCATGTTAGTACATTATACGTACATTATGTTAGTACGTATATACGTACATCATGTTACTACTTTATATGTGCATCATGTTAGTACATTATACGTTCATCATGTTAGTACATTATACGTGCATCATGTTAGTACATTATACGTACATTATGTTAGTACATTATACGTACATCATGTTAGTACATTATACGTGCATCATGTTAGTACATTATACGTACATTATGTTAGTACGTATATATGTACATACGTACATCATGTTAGTACATTATACGTACATCATGTTAGTACATTATACGTGCATCATGTTAGTACATTATACGTGCATCATGTTAGTACATTATACGTGCATCATGTTAGTACATTATACGTGCATCATGTTAGTACATTATACGTACATCCTGTTAGTACATTATACGTACATCATGTTAGTACTTTATACGTGCATCATGTTAGTACATTATACGTGCATCATGTTAGTACATTATACGTGCATCATGTTAGTACATTATACGTACATCATGTTAGTACATTATACGTGCATCATGTTAGTACATTATACGTGCATCATGTTAGTACATTATACGTACATTATGTTAGTACGTATATACGTACATCATGTTAGTACATTATACGTACATCATGTTAGTACATTATACGTACATCATGTTAGTACATTATACGTACATTATGTTAGTACGTATATACGTACATGTTAGTACATTATACGTGCATCATGCTAGTACATTATACGTACATCATGTTAGTACTTTATACGTACATCATGTTAGTACGTATATACGTGCATCATGTTAGTACATTATACGTACATCATGCTAGTACTTTAAACGTACATCATGTTAGTACATTATACGTGCATCATGTTAGTACATATATACGTACATCATGTTAGTACAGTATACTTACATCATGTTAGTACGTATATACGTACATCATGTTAGTACATTATACGTACATCATGCTAGTACATTATACGTACATCATGCTAGTACATTATATGTACATCATGTTAGTACATTATACGTAAATCATGTTAGTACATTATACGTACATCATGCTAGTACTTTATACGTACATCATGTTAGTACATTATACGTGCATCATGTTAGTACGTATATACGTACATCATGTTAGTACATTATACGTACATCATGTTAGTACGTATATACGTACCTCATGTTAGTACATTATACGTACATCATGCTAGTACATTATACGTAAATCATGTTAGTACATTATACGTACATCATGCTAGTACATTATACGTACATCATGCTAGTACATTATACGTACATCATGCTAGTACATTATACGTACATCATGTTAGTACATTATACGTACATCATGTTAGTACATTATACGTACATCATGCTAGTACATTATACGTACATTATGTTAGTACATTATACGTACGTCATGTTAGTACATTATACGTACATCATGTTAGTACATGATAGTTAGTACATTATACGTACATCATGTTAGTACATTATACGTACATCATGTTAGTACATGATAGTTAGTACATTATACGTACATCATGTTAGTACATTATACGTACATCATGTTAGTACATGATAGTTAGTTGTGAATAAAGTGATATAAGGCGCAAACAACTGTAAAAATAAGAAACAGTGAGAAATAATAATAATATAAAGTGATAGGTGATGAAAATGAATTGATAATCCAAACACCCAGCTCAAAACCTCCTGGTGGGACCTGTTTCACGGGTTCCAAGGATTAAGCAATTTCTCAAACATCCAGGGGGAGCATATAGGGAAAAGAGAACAAAATACACAAATATAAGTGCAGACGTTTCTAAATATGGAATAATAGACTGTGTCTTGGCTCGTATAGTTGTTTAATTCACAGGATGTTAGAGTATATAAGGCAGCTGGCAAATAGGGTTGCCACTCATGCAGGTAGCTGTGATCAGGACCCCCCTTTTGAATACTCCGTCAGCATTGATTGTATATAAAATGAGAGAGAAAGCTACATAGTGCGATCAAATTGTGTTAGTACATTATACGTACGTCATGTTAGTACATTATACGTACATCATGCTAGTACTTTATACGTACATCATGTTAATACATTATACGTACATCATGTTAGTACATGATAGTTAGTACATTATACGTACATCATGTTAGTACATTATACGTACATCATGTTAGTACATGATAATTAGTACATTATACGTACATCATGTTAGTACATTATACGTACATCATGTTAGTACATGATAGTTAGTACATTATACGTACATCATGTTAGTACATTATACGTACATCATGTTAGTACATTATACGTGCATCATGCTAGTACATTATACGTACATTATGTTAGTACGTATATACGTACATGTTAGTACATTATACGTGCATCATGCTAGTACATTATACGTACATCATGTTAGTACTTTATACGTACATCATGTTAGTACGTATATACGTGCATCATGTTAGTACATTATACGTACATCATGCTAGTACTTTAAACGTACATCATGTTAGTACATTATACGTGCATCATATTAGTACTTTATACGTACATCATGTTAGTACATTATACGTACATCATGTTAGTACATTATACGTACATCATGTTAGTACGTATATACGTGTATCATGTTAGTACAGTACACGTGCATCATGTTAGTACATTATACGCACATTATGCTAGTACATTATACGCGCATCATGCTAGTACATTATACGCACATCCTGTTAGTACATTATACGTACATCATGTTAGTACGTATATACGTACATCATGTTAGTACGTATATATGTACATCATGTTAGTACGTATATACGCACATCATGCTAGTACATTATACGCACATTCTGTTAGTACATTATATGTACATCCTGTTAGTACGTTATATGTACATCCTGTTAGTACATTATACGTACATTCTGTTAGTACATTATACGTACTGTACATCATGTTAGTACGTATATACGTACATCATGTTAGTACACAATAAGCTATCTTATTCTGCAATAAACATGCACTTCTTTGGATCCATTACATCTTCTTCCATATTTACTCTAAAACTGGATTGGATTGACCTCTGACCTCTGTTTAATGTGCCGTTTTAGGTACATTAAATAATAAATAAATTATTTAAAAACGGGAACTGACATTTTAAATTCTGTAGTTGAATTCTAGAGATATCAGTTTCTAAAAATGTGCATGCCTGGAAGGTTAGAAAATGGCTGCTGCCGTTCACACTCATTAAAGAAGCAATCCGCACTGCACGTAAAAAACTAAATTGAAAACTAATTACCTAAGTTGCTGATCGGTTACCAGGGTTCACTAAATGGCTGCCTTTTAGTTTCAAACAATCCTTCAGTCAGTAAATCAGCAGCTACAATGTATTCTTATCTTACTAAGGTAATATTATCTAGTATTACAGTTTGCAGCTCAAAGTGCTGAAAACATTGGCAACAAATTATCACAAACAGGAAAGTGTTGTAAAGATTTCGCACTGTTGGGGAAGTGGGTTACAATCTGCTATAGAAATCAAAGGATTCTCAGTATATTTAAACTAATTTAAAAATGTCAATAAGTTGAATTAAAAAAAAAATGTAGTAAGTATTATATAATACTACATAACTGGTTTTATTAAAAATGAAAAAACACATGTAGGACATTGCTTTAAGTCTTGCTTAGTATCACTCCGGGGCATTCTGCCTTGTACCGGCATTACTTCTATTTGAATAATTATTCCCTTCTGTGCCTTATTTATACCACAGAGGTATTTAAAGGTCTCCCATTTCCAACCCCTCCATTCCTTCCTCGAAAGTACTCACGTTAATATAGTTACGTAGTTACATAGTAGATGAGTTTCAAAGAAGACATACAGTATGCCCATCAAGTTCGGCCTATGCTAAATTTAGACAACAGATACTTATCCTATATTTATATTTACAGTATTTTGCTCCTTAAATTAAGATCCTTAACCTTTAGGATTTATGGTGTCTCCAATATAATTATGACAATTTCTCATTTCCAAAGTAAATTATGTGTGACTCATAATCATTATGTGTGATTCATTCAACGGAAATATTTATTTTTCAGGCAATTAGCGCTGTGCATTACATAAATTGCATTTAACTGAAACCTATTAAGTGAGGTTACCAATGTTTGTGTTAAGGGGGTTATTCATTAACCTGCAATAGTGGCAATCAGTCAATGGGAGTTTCCATGCAAGAGTGCCCTGATTGGCACTATTGCAGTTGAACAAATAATGCCCTAAGAGTGTGTCTGTCCTGAAACTAGACTTTTTATCCTAAAAAGACAGCAGCAAATACTTTTTTTTTTTAATCCCTAGAATACAAGACCTATACTGTATGTAGTATTAATGCAGTCTATATTAAAAGAACTGCTCCAGAGAGTTTATTTTTAAAGCAGCAATTCCCCTGTCATGCACAAGTGTGTGAAAGGGGTTAATAACTACCAGTCCTCCAGTGGTCTCCCTCACCTCTAGAGGTGGGTGAAACTGTCAAAATTAGGTTCTCGCTATTCCGCAAACCAAAATCCACATGCGGTTTCATGCTTGACGATCCAGGCGGATTCATTCAAGAGCACGCAAGAGAACGCTTTCTAATTTTATTAGCAGTTGCCAGTTGTATATATATCCCCACAAACGTCCCTCCAAATAAATTAGGGAGACATCCCTGTGCTGAAAAAGCACACCTGAGTGATATACTAATGGATAGGCAAAGTATATTCCAATGAGTATCATCCCCAAACAATCTAAAAGGATTTCCATACCGACTATACCTCATCCAAAGGATTGCCTTTTCTCTCTCTTCGTATTCTAATAGAGATGAAATAAAACACGTTTTCTGCTACACACAATTAAGAACGAAGTGAAGCACAGCTGTGACAGTGGTGCAAGTCATCAGCTGGTTTAGCTCACACTGCTGTGGCCTAGAAAAGCAGTCATTGTGGGTTCTAGTCCTGTTGGGTCTGGCATGATTCCAGTTATTAGGTTCGTGCCTTAGGCTTCTTATGAACTCTATATAGTTGGTATGGAAATCCTTTTAGACAGTGTGGGATGGGACTCATTTAAATATACTTTGCATAACCATTAGCATATCACTCAAGTGCGCTCCTTTTTCAGCACATGCATTTCTCCCTAATTTATTTGGAGGTTCGCTTGAGTTGAGGGGATATATACAACTGGCAACTGCTAATAATATTAGCTATCTCTCTCTCTCCTTAAACCCAGGGTTTAAGATCACCCCTCCCCACTTTTTAAGAAGCAGGTTTTTCCATGTACCTGTGCAGGACAGGTCTATTCAGACCTTTCTCCCTCAACTATAGAGGTAAATGAGACTATTCACAGGTAGTGTGAGGACCTGCATAGTGGTCATGACGTGGCTGCAAACTTATAGCTCTTTGGCCAAAAGGTTTAACTAAATGACTCTTAGGCTTGTTCTATAGTGCTTGCGATTCCTCCGCCGTGCGTGTGTGTGTCAATCATAGTTGGCTGTGTTTGACATCCGTTTGTAGAGATGGGAGGCACGCACGCACGGCCGTGAGCAGTGGCACAGCAGACAGGAGAAAATATAATTAAAATTATATTTTCGCGCTGCTGCTGAGCCGCAGGCCAATCAGAGCGCGCCCTAACGCTGTGACGTCATAGTCACGCCCCCTAGCTGCCAACGTCACCACCTGCAATATCTAAACGTAACGCGCGTGCCACGTACATGCCCCCGCGCACATGAGCGCGCACTATAGAACAGCCCTAACTTATGAGAATACAAACATTTATGTATTTAACTATGTATTTTTTGACATATTGGATGTAGCATTGGGTATTTTTGTCTTTTGTTGTATCAATTAGAGCTTAAACACATGACGTATTACATTTTAGATTTAATATAACCAAAGGCATACCGTGCTTGTTACAGAAAAAAGGATTACAAAAACATACAACATATAAATGCAGACAGGTTCCAAAATAAAACTGAAAACCATTACCAGCGAAAGATATTACATCCTGCAAGAGACCACGACATAGGAAAATCCACATGTTATTAACACACCTCTGGGTGAATTCTTACTATGGGTTCTCAAACCCCACTTTTTAAGCACATAGCCTTCCATTTGTAACAAAGACCAGATGTCTTTGACCCACCCTTGTGGATGTGTCTGATCTCCCCTTTATTATTGACAACTTAAGCCTGGCTTCTCTGATAAAAAGGGATTTGTTTAATTAACATTTAATCTGTATGGGTTTACCAGCTGAAGAAAGGGTCTACCAGAAACGTTTTGCATTATGTCCACACTACTAAAATGACTTTAAAAGGTCTATTTGACTATTGATATATTTTGTGAGTACCCTGGTTCTTATTGAAATTTAAAGAGCATTTTCTGCTGAGTTTCCACTCCCCTGTTTGAGCACCAACTACAGTCACTATTTTAAAAGGCATTGGAGTGTGCCCAGGATCTTAGGATCTTTTAGAAGTATAAAATACCCAATAACTCTCTTCCTGTAACCACCAGAGTAATGATACCCGTACCTTGATATTCAGAGAAGGTTGACAAATACATAGACATCATGTTTCATAGTTATACTTGAAATTATTATGGGTTGAATTATCTCACATAATATATGACAGGCATAGATAGCCTCTATAGGACTTCGGTTGCAGGACTGAATTTCCATGGATATATGTCGGAGATTTTTAACAGTATATCTTGTCATTTTAACAGAACATGTTAACTGTGTAAGTCATGGTCTGTCTCCCTAATGTAAGGCTTTTTATCATTTGATTCCCTTCTTGGGGTGTTTAGCGCTTTCTTCTTTCTGTTTCAATAAGCTTATAGGGGATCCATGTTAAAATGGACATGAAGTAAAAGGTGACACTGTGTGCTCATTTGCATGTCATTTCCCAGAATCCCTGTCTGGAGGGCTAAGCGGTAATGGTGAAAAGCAGGGTTGCAGACCTGTCTGAGACGTCAATGTGCTCACAAGTGATATTTGTATTTGCTGCTCACATGATATGAATCTGTAATGATAACTAATAATGTTCCTTCTGTCACCTCTGAATATGCTAGTCAGGGAAGGTCTCAGGAATTTACGATGCCCTTTGAAGCTTGCCGTGGCAGATATAATAATATCTGTGGTATATCAGTAAGCATGGCCTTCCTAAATGGTTTTATTGCCACTTAAGGCCTGTAATATAGTGGGCGCGTGCGCGTGCGCGTGTCTGTGCAAACGCTTGTGCACGTGACGCACACTTTTTGTGTGTACGGTTATTTTTAGAACTGGGGGGGGGGAGTAAGTGGGGGTCAGTGGTCTGTGCTCTGTAGATCTTAGTTCTAGGGAAGAGGGTAAAGCAGCACATGCATTTTATCTATCAGGTCTGGCGCTCCAGGGACCCAATGACGCAGTAGCTACGCCATACTCTTATTGCTCGTTTTTGTAGGGGAGATCACACTCTCGCGATCTAACAGGAAGAGTGCAGGAGGGGTCATGGCGCTCTGATGCAGCGGCCCCATCGGTACTCAAACGGTTAATGTTAAGAAGCCTAATTTCAGAAATCCTTTGAGACAGCCAAACAAGTTAGTCATTAATATTATTAGGGTTAATATTACTGCACATGGAAAAAAACAATACGCTCTCAAAAGCTCATTTATCCATTGACTGCAAATGTCTAATAGTTGAAAACAAGAAACAATACAGTGTTAATATTCAGATGGTACAGTTACATTTACAATTAGTTTTACTGTAAACAGAATGACCTTGTGTTAAAAAAAAAAAAAGAATGTATTTACCTTCACCCTTGTTATTACCAATCTAGAAGAACCTGGAGAAGCTAATTTCAAGCAAAAACATATACAGGTATTGTGAATTGCAGTGGATCAGCAACTCAACAAACTATCTGTATTTCTTGTACAGCAGTAATTTGTATGACATTACCCAGAATCCTTGGCTGCAGTGGAAGCACTGTTTGCCAAGCGATAATGGGGAAAGACAGGGTTGCAGACCTGTCAGAGACATGCAAATGCACCACAAGTGGTGTTTTTATTTATGCAATGAGACTTAATGTCTTCTGTTGTGGAAACATGGATATCAAATCATTTTTGTGCATGTTTAATTATCTGAAACTTGCTTTATAATGAAGCAATGATCACTGCAACATTGGAATCATTCCTTCTTTCCCCATTCAGTATAGTTAAAGTATTAGCCGTAATGAAAACTGCATGTTTTATACAAAACATTTCTTGATATTTGCTATCGAGCGGTTTGGGCTTTTTATTCTGGAAACAATGGTTGCAATGGCAGAAAATATACCATTACTTGTTGGTAAGCAAGGTTGTATCCCTAAAACAATGGGTTCATTTTAAAGTGAAATTGCTGCTGGCAGCTTGTCAGGGAAGGCTTGCCAGCAGTGGTGGAGTTAAAATGTTGCGTCCATAGGCACTTACTTTTTTGCCGCCCGGACCTCCTCCTCCTGCACCGTCGCAGCATCAAAATATATGCAAACAAGGGTCAATATTGCATTTTCCACAAAGTGCTGCTAAAATGTTGTACATCTCCAACCAGCATACAAACTGCTCACTGTTACACAATAGTCTAAGGAGCTCATTCTGTTAGCGCTGTACCGAGCGATCTGCGTGGAAAACCCCATTGACTTAAATGGGGCTTTCTGTGCAGAACGCATGGTAAAGCGCTAACGGAGCTTACAGAATAAGCCCCTAACAGTTCTACCCACACAAAGTACTTTTCTATGCATCAGTATCATTAACAAAATGTACTTTCCGAGCTTGAGAAATCTCGTATAGATTCTGCTAAAGTGTGGCATTTCTTTTCTTTCTCACTGTTTGTTTCCTGTCTGATTCTACCTTCTATTTAAGGCTTTATTTCTAAGCTATTCTGTTGGTTGATTGACACAGGTAAGTAATTTGCTTGACTGATAGGAAATGTTCTTCATAACCTTAGTATGTCTATTGTAACTGTTGCTAGGATGAGTCTTTTCTTCTTTGAGCCATTGTGCTTTTTCAATTCATTAGTACCCTGCTTGGATTTCTTTTTAGCAACATATACTGTATTGAAGTTACAGTACATTTTAAATGTAATACATTCTATTAGCCACAGAGGTTCAGAAGCACTTCACAATTTGTGGATATTGTTGCCGCTGACGGATGAGGAAAGAAGTGATGGCCCTACGAGCAAAAGCTGATACATGCTATTATAATATGTGCAAATTGTAACTTCTCTGTTGATCCAATTATGTTTCTGGAACCTGACCTCAAATTGCAAACGTGCAAGAAGAGTACAATAGTTTTTCCTTAATACGTTGACAGATGCAACAATTTTAGAGGAAATCATGCTTGATCCCAAAACAGTGGCGTCGCTGGACATGGGCGGGCCCCCGGGCAAAAAAATTCAGGGCCCCCTTAAAATTAATACTGACTGTAATTTTTTTTCTCCCTCCACTATCCTCTCCCTGTTCCTCTCTCTCATCATCCCTCCTCATCATCATCAGTCCTCCCCTCAGCTCTCTCTCTCCCCCCAGCTCATCTCTCTCTCCACCTGCTCAGCTCTATCTCTCCCCCCAGCTCAGCTCTATCTCTCCCCCCAGCTCAGCTCTATCTCTCCCCCCCAGCTCAGTTCTATCTCTCCCCCTCCAGATCTTCTCCCCCCCCCAGATCTGCTCGCTCCCCCCCAGATCTGCTCTCTCTCTCTCTCTGCTTCAGCTCTCTCTCTCTGTTTCAGCTCTCACTCTCTCTGCTTCATCTCTTGTTCTCTCTGCTTTATCAGCTCTCTCTCTGCTTCAGCTCTCTCTCTCTTCTTCGGCTCTCTCTGCTTCAGCTCTCTCTATCTCTCTCTGCTTCATCTCTCTCTCTGCTTCAGCTCTCTCTCTCTCTGCTTCAGCTCTCTCTCTCTGCTTCAGCTTTCTCTCTCTTCTTCAGTGCTCTCTCTCTCGGCTCCAGCTCTCTCTCTGCTTCAGTTTTCTCCCTCCCTCTCTCTGCTTCAGCTATCTCTCTGCTTTAGCTCTCTCTCTCTGTGCTTCAGCTCTCCCCCCTCTCTCTCCCCCTTCAGCTCTCTCTTTCTCCCTCAGCTCTTTCTCTCCCATGCCTACCTTTGGCGGGAGATGATCAGAGGAGCAGCCGGCAAAGGAGCTGTGGCAGCTGACACCGGAAGTAAAAAATACTTCTGGGTCAGACTGCTAGAAAGCGCGTCTCCCCTGCCTTCCTCCTCTGCATCTAGTGATGCTTTTTCTACTGGCATATCCTTTAACATGGGGGGCCCATCGCCGCATACTATCTCCCCCCACCTGTCTCTACAGGGGGAAGGGGAGAGTGGGGCCCCCAAGAGAGCAGGCCCCCAGGCTTTGCCCGGGCTATAGCTACGCCCCTGCCCCAAAATGTTAAATAAACCTGAGTATAAATAGACACTTGAGAAAATAGAACATGGCTTAGGCCACATGGAGACGCAAAACCTAGTGATCAGCTGTTGAGCCGCTCAGCTGTTGGGATCGCGAGCGCTGCTAGCCGAGTATCCGCGCGCCACCGCGTGTGAGACACTTAACCAGCGGATCAGCGGTTGAGCTGCCTGTCGTGGTTCCCACGGTTCCTAGGTGCTGTGAGCCGTGTGTCCGGGGATCTGGTGCACCGGGTCCCAGCAGAATATCATCTTTGGACTTTTCAGCTCTCACTAGGATATCGTGGAGCCCACTTTTATAGTCTTAATTGTACATTCATGCTATATGTTAGTGTGTTTTTTATACAGTATTACACCATTTGCCATTCACTTCTGGTGCACGGTGTCTTTTTTGTTGTTGTGTTGAAGATCCAATCGGATTGTTCGGTGGGAGAACGGAGCACCCACGCATGCAGCAAAGAAGTGGATGTTTTGAAAACTATTATTATTATCTGTGAACGAATTGCCTTAACTAACAATCTTCACGATTGGAACGTTGTTTTCTTCCTTTTATGGCTTAGGCCTAATTTATTTTATTGTTTTTTAGGTAATCCAAACGGAGTAAAATGTGGAAAAACATGTAGGGAAGAGCAAGATAACCAATGGCTGGGAGTGAGTCTGGCTAGACAATCAATAAAAGATGGACAGATATTGGTAGGTATCAACATTTAATTTAGTCATAGTGAGCCTTTATAGTGAGGCATAGAGTGCCTTATAGTGGCTCTGTTTTAAAGTTTGTATTAACATGTTAAAAAAATGTATACCTAAACAAAATCAAATAATTGAGATCCTTAATTCATCCGGTAGCAACAATCTTAGTCAATAAATAATAATCAGTGTGATGTGCTGGTAAATTGCAGTCTCTTAATTTGTCGTAATGGTTGAGATCATTCTAACCTCCCTGCATAAAAAGTGTACAGAATTTGTCTTATTTATTTATAAAATATTTTAACAGGAAGTAATACATTGAGAGTTACCTCTCGTTTTCAAGTATGTCCTGGGCACAGAGTAAAACAAATAATACATGGTTACAAGTACAGTTACATAAATGAACAAGGTATACATTATATACAAGACATTGCGTGCACAGTTAAAGAAAATATATATTATGAGCGTATGAAACAGTTACAGATCAGATTAAAGTGTGAGACAGCCTTAGATTTGAAAGAACTTAAGCTGGTGGTGGATATGAGAGTCTCTGGTAGGTTGTTCCAGTTTTGGGGTACACGGAAGGAGAAAGTGGAACGTCCGGATACTTTGTTGAGTCTTGGGACCATGAATAGTCTTTTGGAGTCTGATCTCAGGTGATAGGTGCTGCATGTGGTAGGGGTGAGGAGCTTGTTCAGGTAGCTGGGTAGCTTGCCCAGAAAGTATTTGAGGGTGAGACAGGAAAGGTGAACTTTGCGCCTAGACTCTAGTGATGACCAATCTAGTTCTTTGAGCATTTCGCAGTGATATGTGTTGTAGTTGCATTGGAGAACAAAATGACAAATTGAATTGAAGAGGGTGTCAAGTTTGCTAAGGTGGGTTTGAGGAGCCGAGCCATATACTATGTCTCCATAGTCAATAATTGGCATTAGCATCTGCTGTGCAATACGCTTTCTGACCAGGAGACTTAGGGAGGATTTGTTCCTGTAAAGTACCCCTAGTTTGGCATAGGTCTTGGTTGTCAGTGTATCAATGTGCATCCCGAATGTTAAGTGGGAGTCAAACCATAAGCCCAGGTATTTGTCCAGAACCAGTGGGAAAATACAGCAATGGCCAAAATTGAACACGAAAATCAACCACATTTTCAAATGTTAGTGTTTGAAAATAGCTGCCACTAGCGTATTGTCAAAAATTCCCGAAAAATGCTAATTGAATTTCGACATATTTGGCCATCTCTGATGACTGGGACTGTTAATAAAATGTTAAATGTGGCAGGATGGGTGATTTCTGCTTTAGTGTGGCTTTGTCACATAGCATCCTCTTATACTGTATAGAATGTACTTTGCAGAGAACAGTTTTTGTTACATCCGAACTACTGTAATCATGACATGTCTTACACTTTAGTACAAAGTAACAAGGATGAGATACCGGTAGTCTCTTAGTAGTTGGATGATATAGTCCCTTGGTTTATGTTTGCCATCAGACTATTATTGTAAATATCAAAATCCTAAAAATAAATAGATAAAATAGTATTTTTTTTAATGTGTTTTCTGACTACTTTGTTTATTTCAACCTTTCTCTCACTACATTGAATTTTAAAATTTTAAAACTACTTTCTTTCCATCTCTATTTTGTTGTTGTTTGCTTTTCTTCTACAGGCTTGCGGCCATAGGTGGAAAAATATATATTATATTCAACATGACAACAAACTCCCACTTGGGGTATGTTATGGGATCCCTTCAGATTTACAGGCACAACTGAGTAGGAGAATATGTCCGTGCTACAAAGGTGAGACAATATTCAAATTGTTTTAAATAAACCTTATTTGACGCGTAGAATTAAAAAAAAATGTAAAATAAATGGTTCCATATTTTCTGAAATAAAGCTAAGCCTTAGTAGTGCACCTTATGGTTCCCAGAAATGAACGATCCATAGGATGAGCAGCATAGCACTTAGGACTTTTAGTAAATGTGTTCCAGGATCTTTAAGAAATAAAGTTGTAAAGACAAAAACAGAAACCAAAAGAATTGAGTGTTGAAGTTTCCTGTCTGCAACACTGGAGCAAAGAAACAATAGCACCAGAGAAACATCTGTAACATCGGTGTGTTAGCTTATTTGATATCTGAAGCTCGCAGGCTTATACGCTTTGGCCAAAGGGTTAACTGAATTACCCTTTTTCAAGAGATATATAGGTATTTCACTGTGTATTTTTGTCACATTGGATGTTGCACTGGACTTCTTTGTTTCTTGTTTTATACAATTAGCTTTGCCCAATAGCACTCCTTTTGACACATATACATATATATATTTTGTGGTAATTTGGGCGGGGTTCTGAGAGCTTGCTGGGTATCTGTGTGTTTGTTAACTTTGTCCAGCTGGTCTCAGCTGTTTTGGAGGTTAGTGGCTCCTCCCACCCAGGGTTTAAAGCTCGCCCCTCCCCACTTTCCAAGTAAGCAGGTTTTCTTTTCATGCAGCTGGCTGTGACAGGTTCAATGCCAGGACCATCCTTCCGCTAATTATAGAGGTAAATAAGGATTTTAATCAGTTAGTGTTAGAACCTGCGAATTTGGTCATGCCTTGATGTGGGTCACAGGCTTATACGCTTTGGCCAAAGAGTTAACTGAATGACCCTTTTTAAAGAGATATATAGGTATTTCGCTGTGTATTTTTGTCACATTGGATGTTGCTCTGGACTTCTTTCTTTCTTGTTTTATACAATCAGTCACGCCCAGTAGCACTCCTTTTGACACATATACATATATATATATATATATATATATATATATATATATATTGTGGTAATTTGGGGGGGGGTTCTGAGAGCTTGCTGGGTATCTATGTGTTTGTCTTAATTGATAAGATTTTTTTCTCCCTGGTACTGTAAATCTGGTAATATGTTTGGTGCAGCCGCAAGCTAATCTGCCTATGTGCCTGTAAGGAACCGAATCTGCTCATAAATTGGGAAACTATCATATTAATTGTATGTCGCAAATTAGGTTTTGTAGGCTCTATGTCAGGCTGGCGCTTACATGACTTGGACAAAAGATGGGGGGTAGAGCAGGAGAAAACACTCCTGATTTAATATTATATTCCTGCTGCAATATTTTGTTACATTTTGAGAACTAACCCCCTAAATCTGGAATCCGTAAATCTAAACTAGATATTCACTGTTGGCTGCAAAACAGAAAGCAGTTTTGGTATACATAAAAAAAAAAAACATTATTGATTAAAAGATATTTTTTCATCCTTAATAAAAGGCTTATTTGGTTTTGCCCATCCCCTGGTGTTTTCTATCATTTATATCCTAGCCTATACTGCCCATAGCCTTACATACATTTACCTATACTTTATCATTCCCCAGTGTGGTTATGCTACATACCATCAAGGCTTTAGTACTTAGCTTTATATGAGATGGAGCTTTATTAATGATTCTGTGCTTTATTACTTACTGATTTAGCTAATTATACTACTCTACTCCTGCTATATTTTCATTAATGTCGTGAAGTTTATACAGTGAAATACAGTATGTTGTAATTATACTTAGTAAATGTTACACTTTATTTTGTGGTATGCAACAAGTGAATTCTTTATTGAGAGATTTCCTCATATGCTCCTGGCATCCATTTTCAGTTGTCTTGAACGAGTGGTTTTGTCTTAAACTAGTGGGTTTTTTTAATGGCAGAAAGGGGTCTTCTGGCATCATAATATGTCTTAGGACATAGCACCGCTTAGTAAATAAAGGCCATAGCGTCTAGGTCGCAATCAGTGACACTTTTTATCTTTCTCCACCTATTGTGAAACAGATATGTACAGTACTGTATTGCTGAGCATGTATATTTTAGTACCAAGTATTTGTATATGCAGGTAAGGAAGTAATGGGTAATTTTCATGGTAAAGTCCTTTAACAGGTTTTGTTTATTTATAGATTACAATAGAAAGTTTGGTGAGAATGATGGGTCATGTCAAGCTGGGATTTCCAGCTTTTTTACAGAGGTACGTTTTCTAAGTGCCATTGAATTGCTATTGTATTGTATGTCTTTATTTATAAAGCACCATTAATGTACATAGCGCTTCATAGTAGTAATACATATGGTAATCAAATAAATAACAGAGCATGGGAATAAGTGCTTTAGACATAAAAGTAACATTAAGGAAGAGGGGTCCTTGCCCAGAGGAGCTTACAGTTTAATTGGTAGATAGGGAGAATGTACAGAGACAGTAGGAGGGAGTTCTGGTAAGTGCGTCTGCAGGGGGCCAAGCTTTATGTGTCATGTGTTCAGAATATCCACAGTGCTATTCATATGCTTCTTTAAGCAAGTGTGTCTTAAGGTGGGTCTTAAAGGTGGATAGTGAGGATGCTAGTCGGGTACTGACGGGAAGGGCATTCCAGAGGTGTGTGGCAGTCAGTGAAAAGGGTTTAAGGCGGGAGAGGGCTTTAGATACAAAGGGGGTAGAAAGAAGACATCCTTGAGAAGAACGCAAGAGTCTGGATGGTGCATAACGAGAAATTAGGGCTGAGATGTAAGGAGGGGCAGAAAAGCTTTAAAAGTGAGGAGAAGAATGGAGTGTGAGATGCGGGATTTGATCGGAAGCCAGGAGAGGGATTATTTCATGAGGGGAGATGCTGAGACAGATCTAGGAAAGAGTAGAGTGATTCTGGCAGCAGCGTTTAGGATAGATTGTAGGGGAGACAGGTGAGAGGCAGGAAGGCCGGACAGCAGGATGTTACAGTAATCAAGACGGGAGAGAATGAGGGCCTGAGTCAGAGTTTTAGCAGTCGAGCAACAGAGGAAAGGGCATATCTTTGTTATATTGCGGAGGAAAAAGCGACAGATTTTAGAAATGTTTTGAATGTGAGGGGCGAATGTGAGAGAGGAGTCGAGTGTGACCCCTAAGCAGCGTGCTTGGGCTACTGGGTGAATGATCGTAGTTCCAACAGTAATGTGGAAGGAGGTAGTAGGGCCAGGTTTGGGAGCAAGTATGAGGAGATCTGTTTTAGCCGTGTTGAGTTTTAGGCGGCGGAGGGCCATCCAGGATGATATAGCAGAGAGACATTCAGAAACTTTGGTTTGTACAGCAGGTGCAAGGTCGGGTGTTGAAAAGTATATTTGTGTGTCATCAGCATAGAGGTGATAATTAAACCCAAAAGATGTTATTAGGTCACCTAGAGAGAGTGTGTACAGAGAAAAGAGAAGAGGTCCCAGGACAGAGCCCTGGGGTAGCCCCACTGAGAGATCAATAAAGGCGGAGGAGGTGTTAGCAGAAGAGACACTGAAAGTACGATGGGAGAGGTAGGATTAGATCCAGGATAGAGCTTTGTTCCGAATACCAAGAGTATGGAGAATGTGAAGGGGAAGAGGGTGGTCCACGGTGTCAAATGCTGCAGAAAGGTCGAGTAATATGAGCAGAGTGTAATGACCTCTATCTTTGGCAGCTTGGAGGTCGTCAGTTATTTTAGTGAGGGCTGTTTCCGTGGAGTGAGCAGTGCGGAAGCCAGATTGTAGAGGGTCTAGGAGAGAATAGGTGTTGAGAAAATGGAGCAAGCGAGAGAATACAAGACGTTCAAGGAGTTTAGAGGCAAAAGGCAGGAGGGAGACAGGTCGATAGTTAGAAAGACAGGTAGGGTCAAGCTTGCTGTTTTTGAGTAATGGTATGACTGTTGCATGTTTGAAGGAGGATGGAAAGGTTCCAGAGCAGAGGGAGGAGTTAAAAATGTGTGTGAGCGTAGGGATTATAGTAGGAGCAAGAGGTTTTAGGAGATGGGAGGGAATGGGGTCAAGAGGGCAAGTAGTAGAGGGAGAAGAGGCGATCAACAACGACACATCCTCCTCTGAGACAGTGGAAAAAGAGTCAAGGAAGGCAGGAGGAGAGGTGTAGGATGGGAGGAAGAAACAGAGGGGATGTTCTGACGTATGGATTCCATATTTCCTTAAAATAGTCAGCAAAGTCCTGAGCGGAGATGGAGGAAGGAGAGGCAGTTGAGGGTGGTTTGAGTAGAGTATCAAAGACAGAGAACTTTGCTGTATTTGCTGTATTTTTTGCTCTAAAGTTTCCCACCCTGGGTGTCACTTGCTGCCGCTATAATTCGACAAATATTAATTATGAAATTGTAAAAATGACATTATCACACCATATATAATTGTATTGCATGATATACTGGAGATTTGTACAGTAAATCTGCGGTTTTCACATTTAAATTGTCTTTTTTTTTTTTTTTTTTTTTTCAAACATCCCAATTCGCAATTAAATTTAAGAATAAAGAATATATACCGTACCATATTCTGGAGACACAATCTGTTCCAGTTCACAATTAAATGCTATTTACGATTCTTTTTCAATATGTGGAGAAAAGTTCAAAAATGAATGTCCAAGGATTTCTGTCAATGAATGCCCATGGGGTTCAACTTTTGAACCCTGGGTATTAGTGGCCAGGTATTTCCCTGTTTTTTGGGGAGTATCACAAACTTCCCATAGAATTTAAGGGCGATGTTGCCAAAGTACAGTATAGGGCAGCAACACAAATGATCAATTAAACAAGCTACATCTGGTTGTAGTTATGTTATGTGGTGAGATAATCCTATATTACTGCCCTCTCTCTCTTTTTTATCATTCTGTGGTCTATCATCAAAGGATGCTTTTATCATCATTAAAATAGGGCAGTAACAAAGAATAATTTATAAGGATAAAGTAAAATGAGAAATATTTCATTAAGTTAATAATCTCCTTTTTTTCCCCCCTGTAGGATTTAATCATTATGGGTGCACCGGGATCACATTATTGGACTGGTTCTGTATTTGTGTACAATACTACTGCAAATACATTCAAATCATATGTGGATGTGAATAATTCAGTCAAGTTTGGGAGTTATTTAGGTAAATTGCCTTGTTGATTTATTTTGTTTTGGTGTTGCGGCTTTTCCTACATTTTATTTATCAGTAGCATTTCGATCATTTCTGTTGCAGCTATAAATCCTACAAATAGAGCCCATTTTATGTTTCAGCATATCCTATCATGGAACGATATTAAGCTATAGCTTTTATCTGACTCACTCTTCAGGTGCAAATAGAGATCACACCACTGTTTTGGGCAACAAGATAAGTCACAAGTACAGTATATTTATTGACTATTAAATACTATGGGCCTCATGCAGAGAGCATAGAATTTTAAAATTGGCGAATTTCATAAAAAGTAGCTTTTTTGGAGAGTTTTATTCTCCATATGCAGAAAAGTGCGAATTCTGCTATGTTTAACATGGATGCGTGTGGCGAGTTTAAATTGGCGAGATGCGCGCTTCAGAAACGTGTAAAAACAAATTCGCGCCTTTTTTTTCCCCTTTACTATAGGCGGCGAGCGCCATCTTGCCATCTTTTCCTGGCGCGGCAAAAATGCGAGAATCGCGCCATTTTTTGGCGCGAACAGCCGCTACTTGCCGTTCGCACCTCTCTGCATTCGGAGAGTTTTAAAAATGGCGAGATGGAGGTTCTCGCCAGCCGCGAGGCGAATTTTATCAATTGAAAAAACAAAATGGCGCGTTTTTCGGAACTCGCCATTTTCTGCCGGTTTCTGCGCGAAATTGTACAAAAAATGGCGAATTTCGAAATAATGATGCTCTCTGCATAAGGCCCTTAGGCCCAGATCCACAAAGTACCATGAAGTCAGGGCTCATAACGTCATTTTAGAAACATCAGTAACAGAAGTAAGCATAATTATGCCCCTCTATTATGCATTAGTAAGACTACACCTTGAATATGGAGTACAATTTTGGGCGCCACTCCATAAAAAAAGACATTACGGAACTAGAAATGTACAGAGAAGAGCCACCAAATGAATAAAGGGCATGAATAATCTGATGTAGGCACATTATATAGTGCCGGACACGTGCTGCGCCGTGCGCGGATTTTTAGTTGGCTGACGTGAGTCAGCCTTTCTATAGAAGGGCCGCACGCACGCACGGCAGGGAGAGGGGAGCCGACAGACAGCGGCAAAGATGAAGAAATTCATCTTTTCGCGCCGCTGCCTGCGCGCGTGTGTGTGTGTGTGTGTGTGTGTGTGTGTGTGTGTGTGTGTGTGTGTGTGTGTGTGTGTGTGTGTGTGTTTGTGTGTGTGTGTGTGTGTGTGTGATTGCAGAAGTTAAAAAAAAAATATTTATTAAAGTTTTTTTTTTCTTTAAAAAATCTTATCTAGGACTTACATTCACTCACACAACCCATGCACACACATACATACACACACATACACACACATACACACATATATACATTACCTGCAGCGCCCGGTACTATATACAGGAAAAGCATGCGGCACGTGCACGCGCGTTCACATAGGAACGCACGGCCGCATCCTGTATATAACAGCCTTTATGAGCAGAGGCTAGCTAATTTAAATTTGTGTATATTAGAAAAGAGATGTCTACGTCTGAGTCCCCGCTGGCGCTGAGAGCGCTCCAAGCATGAGCGCCGGGTGTTCTGGCATTTGCGCGCCGGGGGGGGGGGGGGGGGGCATTGAGCGCACTTGAAAGTATAATTTTTTTGTTTACCCAAGCGCGGGTGAGCGTGTGTGCCCACGCACGAGCGCCGCGCGCATCACATGAGCGGGGACTTACATATAGCTATATATGTAAGTAACCGCCGCAAGCGCCGCCCGCTCAGCGCCAGCGGAGACTCAGCCTAAGAGGAGATATGATAACTATATGTAACCTTCCCTGTCTGGCTCTTAGGGAGTTTGTATCGTGGTGCAAAGGTTGGCTACTCAACATAGAGTACCGTGACACAGAGTGCTGAATTCAGGCAGCTGGGCGATGAGGTAGCAAAGATGTATACAAATTTGTGCCAGGAACTTTTGTAGTACAGCGGTCATTTATTTGTGTCCCCAAGCACAGGGACCGCTCATACAAATATTAACAACGTTGCACTGTATTTTATATCAGACATACATGAATATGGTTCTTCCATCAATGCCCACTCTTAACACTCAAATTGCTCTACGTAGGTATGGGAACCGGCTCCCTTGTTGCTTCAGGGTCCTAATCAGTATTAATCCGATTACTCTAAGCCCCTACAGGAACCCCGGTGGGTATTTCTTATGTGACCCAATACCTTTGCTCTGTTTGGGAACTGCCACTTCCATACAGACTGATGAAGAATATTAGCGCAGATCCACGGTTAGAGCTGATCCACTGACACCCAGGAGCCCTTTTCCCTGATGTCCTCTGTTGCATGCCATATTCCTTTTCCTTAACTATTCAGGACTCCATTCCTTCTTTTCAGCATCCTAACTTAAAGGGTACTGTCCCTATCTACAACATAATAAACACGGGGGCTGGTCTGTGCTATTACTTTATAAACATGCTCCACTTCTCTTGGCCTCCAGCAACCCAACCTTTTCGAACCTTCCCCATCTCTAATATACTCTCTGTGACATCATGATTCCATGGCAACTCAGTGTGTGGCCCGATACACTCCAACCTTCTAGTAGCCTTTTAGGAGGGGGTTACACTTATACAATATATTTAGGGACAATACAAGTAGCTTTCAAAAGAACTATTCATCCCAAGGGCAGAACAAACAACACAGGGTCCCCCCTTAAGGATGGAGGAAAGATGATTTCACTAGCAACAAAGGAAAGGGTTCTTTACAGCAAGGGCAGTTAAAATGTGGAGTTCATTACCCATAGAGCATGTGATGGCAGATACAATAGATATCTTCAAAAAAAAATTGGACATCTTTTTAGAAAGAAAAGGTCCACGGTATTCCTTATCTGCCTTTTTTTCCCGTAATTTAAGGCCTCATGGTTCTTAGCAGTAATTGAAAGCATGTTATCATTAATAATTAGCCCTCTCAGTTGCTGATGGTCATTGTTACTACTTCTAAATGCAGCAACGGAAAGGGGCCCCATTTGAGGCGCAAATGAACTGAACATTGCTTAGATCCAATGGCCTAAATACGTACTGAAGCACTGGGCTTTACAAGAAAACACTCAGGCAGTCATACTCTGACATACAGTACACTGTATAAACAAAGTCTTATTTGGTAGCATTACAATTGCCTTTAGCACCACTATACATAATTGGACAGCCTTGAAATACCCCAGGTTCAGGCAGGTTTAATAGAAAAGTTTAACAATAAAAGGATGCAAAAAAGAGAAATGAACAGCACACACAGCATAAAACAAACAGCAATATTAGAGTCAAGAGAAGTTACTAATAAGAAAAAAAACATCATTTGAGGGGATAACATGTCTTGAAACATTTAGCTTTTCTGCAATAAAGAAGTTAACATATTTTACACGGCTTCATATCTGATGTTTTGGTAAACCGCAACTACACTCCTTACACTCTCATTCCGACTTCAGCTGGCAGTATCTTGTCTCCCACACAAAAGTTTTATTAACTCTTACAGTGCTGAAGGTTGGATGACAGTAGAGTGTCACCTGGTGAATTTCCAGAATTTCCAGGCTGCCCGATCAGCCCCTAGAAAACTAGCATTTGCCCACGGTATGTCTATACGTGCCAGGACCCATGACATGCCAGGACACTGTAAAAGTTGAAGGTAATACGTTCTTTCTTTACCTTGAAAGTGCACATCGTTTCTAAACCCCATCTGAAAGTGAATATGCTGTAATATAAAAATCATTATAGAGTAGATCTTCATACTTCCATGAATTATAAATGTTCAATTCTCCTACCAGGGTTATTTCTATTCAATGAGGATGATAATCTTGAATGACAGGGTGGTCGGTTTTATTAAAATTAAGGTTTACCCTTTCTTCTACATTTTTTCACAGTTTTCTCTTAAATTTCATGCTTTTTGTGAAAATTCACGTTGTTTTAAATATCAACATTTTGTTAGAATTTCCCCAGAATTCCAATAATTTATCAAATTTTTCTACCAGAATTTTTAATATTTTGCCAGAATTCAGCTAAAATGGTAGTATTTAAAGGGCTGCTAAGTGTAAAAATAATTTATAATGAATAGTAGCAAAATATTAAAAACTCACATCAAGTAATATAAACATCGGCCCCCCCACGGAACACCGCAACATAAAGAAATGCCTGGCTGATAGTTATCCGACCTCCTATCATGGAGTATCCCGCAAGACAGCACAGCGGTTTGTTTGAAAACGCTGTTTCCCCAGCGGGACAGCTGATGGGCAGCCGGATGAAGGCCCTAGTGGTGATGTCACAGTGGGAGGGTCAAACAGCCTCTACGCGTTTCGCATTATATGCTTCATCAGGGGGCAGTTGTCTGGACGTCTGGCAAGACGTCACCACCAGTGCGTGCCTTCACTCAGCTGCCGATCATCTGTCCTGCTGGTGAACCGGCGTTTTCAAACAAACCGCTGTGCTGCCTTGTGGGAAACTTCATGATAGGATAGCGGAGAACTATCAGCCAGGCATTTCGTCATGTTGCGGTGTTCCGTGCCGATACTTATATTACTTGATGTGAGTTTTTAATAGTCATTATAAAGGATTTTTATACTTACCAGTCTCCTCATGGTGCTCCTTCTTGTTTTCATTTTCCAAGTATTGCCCCGTTGATCGTGGGAGGATTTGGAGCATCAGGAGGGTCTATCACTCAAGATACTTACCCTTCACCTGGATTCAACGCATGTGATACTTTGTAGTATTTAAAGGGCCACTACACCCTGTACATTATATTTAATGTGAGCCAAAAATAATTGCAGTTTTTTTTTTTTGTGGAAAAAAAACCCAGCAAATTTCACCTGATTCTTAAACTGCAGTGAAAAATTTCAAGGGGGCAGAAAGGTGATGTCATAAAGTGGCCTTGATGTTTTATTTAAAATCAGTGATTAAACCTTATGTTTTGGTAATAAAGCGTCAGTATGAGTTTTCCTTTGTCAAAATATTAAAAAGAGTTAGACCTAAAGAAATGCGACCCCAAAACATTAACAGGTTTATTTAAAATGTAAGTTTTGCCAATAGCTGTTACTATTGGGGAAATGGTTACTTTTGGGAAGGACTTTGTGTGCTACAAGACAATGAAAAAGGGAACAAGACAATATCAATATTTTGAGGCTTTGCAACCTTGTGCTCTTTAATCTAAAAATGTAGTGGTCGACAGCTGGAAGTGTTTAGCAATTTTCAGTATTATTATGCAGGGTTAACGCACTGTGAAATATGTTGGTGTACACACAAGCAACATATTTTAGAGAGTTTTCAGGAGCTAACTAGTATGTTTTTGTGTTTTTTTCCCCTACACAAATCATTGAATGTGGGACCCAATGCCATCTCCATGTACATTTTGAGAAATAACTTCTCCTCCCTTTAGGAAACAAACACAAATAAACAGATTGTGAGCTCCTCATAGCGCAGGCAGAAACTCTGTGCCAAAGGAGGGTCTATGTGCAGAAACATGGTTATTTTGGAGCAACATTGATGCAAAGAGCATGTACATGTTGCTTCGCATCAATATATCAAGGTACATTTTTGCTGCATGTGCCACAGCTTGCTATTTGCAGTGTCAATAGGAATTAATATGCACATTAGAATAAAATCTACAGTATCAAACTGCTCCTGTATGACATTTTTCTACAGCATTAAAAACCCACTGTCTTAAAGCAGCAGTCCTGGCTTCACTTTTTTTTTTTTTTATCATTATTATTATTATTATTATTATATGCAGCATGTGAGTAGCTTTAATGAGAAACAATTACCTGAGTTGCTGATCGATCGGCCAATATCCCACTTGTGTGCCTATATAAATGGCCACCTTCTGACTCTGGGCTTCAGTATGGGAAATGTAACATTATATTACTAAGTGTAACACATTATTGTTACAGCTTTCAGGCTAATAGACAGTCTGCTATTTGGGACACAGCAACAGATCTGTTTGTGATACTTTGCTGCCAAAGGGCAGAGCACAAAAAGGTGTGTCAGAAGCTGTTTCCAAAGAGGAAATTGATGGGATTTTCTATATAGTTGCTATAGCAACCAAAGGATAATCAATTCCTTTTTTAAAAAAATCATTAAAAATGGCATTAGGAATTGAAAAAAATATATATTAAAAAAAATGCAGACAGTATTATCTACAGTTTATGGGAGGAAAAAGCCGAATACAAGCTCAATGGAAAAGCACTGTGATATAAAGTCTCAGTAATATCTGAATAATAGGGTAATAGAGAGTGGGATATGAACAAAATCTATCCACTACTTGAATTGGCTGAATGAGTTGGAGGGAGAGAAGAGGACACATCTAGGGTAATATGAGTGACCCACCCAGGTAGTCTATAAGGGGCAAATATGTCACCTTTGTCGTAGCTGGGAATGGTGGTATTACCCGGTACCTCATGTATACTATCAGTGTGGAGCCGCTTATGCTCCCTGCAGTTCACCGCCTCTCCCTCAACTGGCCAGGTGCTCAATCAACAGGCGCTGTAGAAGGATCCGTACTGCCCATGTGTGTCACTCCAATCACAAAAAGACCAAGTAGAAGAAAATAAAGGATTGGTGGGACTGCAACCCCATGCAAAATGGCAGAACTCACCAGATGTAGAAAAAATATAAAAAGGCTTATTGATTACATACTAAAAAAAACACGAAACACATCACACAGAAAGATAAAACATCTCCTATGTTTTCCGCACGTGGTTGGTGCTTTGTCAAGGTGGGTTGCAGTCCCACCAATCCTTTATTTTCTTCTACTTAGTATTATCTACAGAACTGATTTAGTGTAAAAAACCCATCAGATTTTGCATGTTTTGCTGCTTTAGGCACACACCTTTTTGTCTAGTAGTATGCAAGATAAAGACACAATCAAAAAGCTTGTAGCAAATAACACAGCTTGAAACAGATAATGGTGCATTGTGTTAAAACAAACTTTTCTATGCATCGATACATATACCCCAGTGAGTGAATTGGACTGTAAATTCCATAATCACTGCTATTTACCTCTTTTGTTTGCAACAACTAAAGTTACATGACCTGAGGTGATATGAACCTCCATGCAGCTAGCAACACGAAATAACAAGGACACAAATGTCCACTGGAAATTGATACTCTTCTTGCATCACATCAAGAGGCAAATATTGGCAGTTCGACACATACAGTACCCCCTGCAACCTAATTCTAAACTACAATTAGGTTGAAGATAGAGCTAACATTTAGAAATGACTTGGCAGGATTTCCTTAACATGTGTTTGCATTGTGCATTTTAAAGACAAAAGACAGGAAGATCTGTTTTATCATTGCTATGTTCCCCTAGAGGTCTGCAATTGACTGCACTTCTTGTTTATCAGGAAACGAACAGGTTAAAAGGGATGCGGTTTTATGCGTGCACCTTTTCATGTGTTTTTCAAACATATTGTTTTGCAGACGGTGAATGTCGCCCCGGTGTTTTTGCACCCTTACAGAATGCACCGTTACTAAAAGGGGCTCTGTTGTATACCAGCTTTCTCTTTCCTGATGCTAATGCCCGTAAACTGTTTTTAATGGTGTTTTTGTAAATGATGTGGGTTCATTATTAAAGTCTCCCAACTGCAAAACTGGGGTAAAACCAATGCAAACTATTTGCACCGGAATTATCAAAATTCCAATTGCTTTCATTTGATAATATAGTAACATACTAGGTTAGGTCCAACTTTAAAATTCTTATCGGGTAAGATACTCATTCTTTTTTTGGAGTTATATAAAAACAGAGGAAGGCAAACAAAAAATCCCTGTTAAGCATTGGATAATTATGTTTCATAAGGGAAAACATACATTTCTTCGTAACTCCAGTAATGGCAGGTTTCTCCCAAAAACAATGCCATTCCTATATTTAACTTAATCAGCATTTCACTGCATACCTCTCCTTTCTAAAAATATGTCGAATCTTTTCTTAAACATATCTGGTTCCATGGGTAGATTTTTTAACGCCCTTACTGTAAAGCAGGAGTGCGCAAACTGGGGAGCGCAAGATTTTCTGGGGGGGTGGGGAGAGCGGCGGTTACAGAGGCCCCACGCTCTTCCCGAGGGCATTTAAATTAAATGCCGGGGGGGAGCGGCGAAGGCCTCTATAACTTCCCTTACCTTGGCTCCGGCGGCTTCTGGCAACGCAGCATCAAATTACACCTCGCTTCACGTGATGTCGCGTTGCCATGGCAATGTTTCATCGTGACGTCAGAACGCCATAGGCAAGGTAAGGAGGGGGGGGCGCAAGCAGGGGGGGGAAGCCGGCAGGGAAGTGCAGGGGGGAAAATTGCGCTCCCCTGCTGTAAAGAACAGTTTTCTTTATTGATGGGATGACCACTGTAGTTTATACTCTCCTTGGGATGAAAAGGTCCCCTAAAAAATCCTTGCATTGACTTTGAGTATATTTGTAAATAGAAATCATGCCCCCCTTAGACATCCCTTTTCTTGTGTAAATAATCCTAATTTGGATAGTCTTTCCTCATAAGTCAGACCTTCCATCTCTTTTACTAATTTGGTTGCCCTTATGTGTACTTTTTCTAATTCTATAATGTCTTTTTTTTTTTATATGGCAAGATGCCCCAAACTGTACTCCATATTCAAGGTGTGAATTTACTAAGGGTATATACAGGGCAGACTGATGCTTTTACCCCCTGCCATCTATCCCACGTTTTATGCATGATAATATCCTGGTAGCAGTTGCAGCTACCCTACATTGAGATCTATTGCAATGCCCGCTGTTCTAGACGTTACATAATCCCAATTTCTATTTCATTTCAAGGATACTCCGTGGGAGCTGGACATTTTCAGAGACCCAATAGTTCTGAAGTTATCGGAGGAGCGCCACAACAGGAGCAGATTGGTAAAGTAAGAAATAGATGTTCCCACTTTTGAATGGAGTTGGTATCAATCAAATGACACTAGGCGTTTAAGCCCACAATTTTTCTTGGAAGGAACATACAGATGAAACCACGAGTATTCTAAAGCTTGACTTAAACTAGCCCGGTTACATTCTGGGTATGTGCTGGGTGTAACCTGGCTAGTTTAAGGCAAGTTTAAGGCATTTCTGCATTGACTAATGACCCATATGATTAACACAGCAGGGGTCCCTGGCAGTCCCATTCAGTTTCAATGGGACTGCCAGGGACCCCCGCTGTTAATCTGATGGGCCATTAATCAATGCAGAAATGTTGGGTCTAGTTTAAGGCAAGTTTAAGGCATGTACCTGGGTGTACCTGGGTCTTTTTGGCGATTGCCACTGGTTTGTGTTAGAATAACCGTGGGCACTACAGTATATGGCCTAAATACAAGCAGTGGTAAGGAAAACTGGAGGTGTTATCTCCAAAAATTACTACATATTTTGACAACTAACTTTTGGAGATAACTTCACCAGTTTGGCTTACCACTGCTTGATGTATCTGGGCAATAACATCTTATTTTACAAATGTTTTGTTAACTACCGATGTAATTGGATTCCATGTACAAATATAATCATCCTTCTAGTGGAGACTTTACTTTTATAGTTTTATTGCTTGAACATTAACACAAGGTTTTATTTTTCCTTGGACCCTATTATTAGTTTGAAGCTATTTTTGAAGATTTTCTTTCTTTTAGCTTAATCTCTTGTTGTCCTCTGGCATCTTGGGAAAAATGGCACTTCCTCAAAGGGGAAAAACACAAACTGCATGATATAAGTGGTCTAAATTTCAACAGTTGTTCAGGTCATTGCTCTTCATTGGCTTTAATAAAAATATACAGTGTTTTATTTGAGTGTGCACAGTTGCATATTGTCTAACTACACTGACACAATAAACAACTGTCTCTTAGGTCTGACAATTTTACTACACAAAATAATAAATATATTAAGGGAACGAGTCCCCTGGTGCTACATAGTTACATAGTTACATAGTAGTTACATAGTAGATGAGGTTGAAAAAAGACGGACGTCCATCAAGTTCAACCTATGCTAAATTTAGACAACAGATACTTTATCCTATATCTATACTTACTTATTGATCCAGAGGAAGGCAAACAAAAACGCCATTAAGGGGAAAAATAAATTCCTTCCTGACTCCAAGAATTGGCAATCGGATTACTCCCTGGATCAACATTCTTCCCATGTTTACTTATTTGGAATATCCCTGTATACCTTTCCTTTCTAAAAAGATGTCCAACCTTTTTTTGAACAAATTTATTGTATCTGCCATCACAGCCTCCATGAGTAATGAATTCCACATTGTAACTGCCCTTACTGTAAAGAACCCTTTCCTTTGTTGCTGGTGAAATCTCCTTTCGTCCAACCTAAAGCGAACTGTTGTTCCTGAGATGCCATTTTTATATTACCTTACAAAATTTATTGTCTGGGAGAAAAAAAACATGCTTCCAATTGGGTGGCCTTGCAGCCCCCACGTTCCTTGCAGGTAGTCAAAAACAAATATATATCTTTGCAATCGGGGGGGCTCCAAGAGCTTTGAGCGGCACGGTCCAGCTCCTGAGGCACATTGGGTTCGAATGTGGCAGGCCCACTGAAGAGGTTAATAGAAACCACTACGGGAGCATGGCTGATTTTGTCTTCCTTCCAACAGCACCCTCTGTGGTTCCATAGATATTTTTGTTTCTCTACTGAAGCATCTATAGAGTATTAAAATAGCTGCAGGGAACAGCATTGCCAGCACACCAATGAGTAATGATGATGCCATAGTGGTGCACTTGAAGATTAGAACACACACATTTCATGGCAGTGTCTTAATGATGTTGCCATTATTAAGAGGCAGCCCAAGCGACATTTGTTAATCACACGTGTTAATTAAGTTCCTAACATTGGCAAGGAACTCACTACACTGCATTATATCTGTGCTGTACGTTTATGTTAGGAATGCAGATTGTTTAATATTTCTATATACGTTATAAGAGAGGGGTTTAATTTTACTTTTAATGGTACAGTATAAACCTGTAATTCTTATTTAAACAAGGTTACTGTGTTAAATGTTACTTTATAAGAAGTCACACGGCTGTTTGTTCTATGACCTCCAAGTAATATACAGGCATGTTGACTTTAATGGTTAAAATATCATGTGTCATATTCATGTACAGTAACTGGCACAAATGTGTACATTCTGGAATAATGAAGATGAAAACGGAACTCTTTCAAAGCTGTGAATTCCCAGGGGAAAAAAGCCCAGGACAGCTATAATACATAAATAAGTATCTGGGTGTCTCTTGAAGACTACTTCATTATGGTCATGTTCCAGGTGACTCAATCACTCAAATATGTTAGAAAATAAAAAAAAAATGGCGGAAGTAATTGTTCTCTAAAGAGAGGTTTTCTGTTTGACATATGTGTATCTTACCACCGCCCAGGGTGTGTAGAAAATATTCCAAAGTACATTCTTCACGAGTCTTTTTCTTTTAGGAACTGCTATGTACAGTATGGTAATATCTTTCGAAACAATAATTCCATGTGCAATGTCCGAGGTCATCTCACCATTTTTCTATATTTGATTCTTTTTTTTTCATGTAGTTTTCTAATTCAAAGAAACATAAAAAAAAATTTCTAGTGGAGACTCTTAAAATGTAAAAAAAACCAAAAAAAACAACAGTATCTATGTAATTTAGCACTAATAACTGGAACTTTGGCATTTCAGCTTCATTCTTTTTTTTACAAACAGATATAGCAGGCTTATTTTTCCCCTCTAATGAATTATGGAGGGAGATGTTGTGTTATTATACCAGGTTTGGACAACTCCAGTCCTCGAGGGTCATCAACAGGTCAGGTTTTCAGGATATCCCTGCTTCAGCACAGGTGGCTCAATCAGTGGCTGAGGCAGGGATATCCTGAAAACCTATATTATACACTAACACAGCCATCCAACCATATGGATATTCTGTCTTCTAATAGGATATCTTGTATTTTCTTGGGGAACAAATTTACACTGTACAGTACATCTGTTTGAGTTGCCCAGACCAGTTGTTACTCATTTTTGGTGATATTTGTTTTTGTGTTCTTGGCATTTATTCTTTCAGGCTCAGTTTTATGAAGCTATGAAACATATCTTAACAATGCAACCATTCATCTCCTTCATATTTTAAACTCTCTTTGATATCTGTGACAAAGCCCTATCCTGGTTCACATCATACCTCCCCCATCGCACATTTTCTGTCTCTGTTGCTAAAATGTCTTTGTCTTCTGTTGATCTGTCTGTTAGTTTTACCTCCGGGCTCTGTTCTGGGACCTCTCCTTTTCTCTCTCTACACACTATCACTTGGTGACCTCATCAACTCTTTTGGCCCAAGGTCTCATCCCTATGCAGATGATACACAGATATATCTATCCACCCCTACCCTTCACTCCTGCAGTCCAGTCCCAAGTCTCTGATTGTCTTCTGGCTACAGATGTAGCAAGACATACTGCTTCCATTGCCGTGGACGAAAAAGCAAAAGTCTGCGGTGCTGGGGGCAGGTCTGTCACGATTGCGCTATGGGGGTCCATGCTTCTCAATGGGACCCCCCTCCCCCTGCAGCATTAATCCTTCGGTGCCTCGACTATCATGGTCAAATGATTGAGTGGCTGCAGCACCAAAGCCGGTTAGTCTTGCAACATCTGTATATCCTTTTTACATAGTTACATATACAGTAGTTACATAGTAGATGAGGTTGAAAAAAGACATACGTCCATCAAGTTCAACCTATGCTAAAATTTAGACGACAGATATTTTATCCTATATCTGTACTTACAGTATATTAATCCAGAGGAAGGCAAACAAAAACCGCAGTGAAATATCATCCAATGGTATCTCATAAGGGGAAAAATAAATTCCTTCCTGACTCCAACTATTGGCAATCAGATTATATATCTATTGTATCTGCCATCACAGTCTCCATGAGTAAGGAATTCCACATTTTAACTGCCCTTGCTGTAAAGAACCCTTTCCTTTGTTGCTGGTGAAATCTCCTTTCCTCCAACCGAAAGGGATGAACCCGTGTCCTTTGTGCTGCCCTTGGGATGAATAGTTCTTTTGAAAGCTCCTTGTACTGTCTCCGAATATATTTGTATATAATTATCATATCCCCTCTTAGACGCCTTTTTTCTAATGTAAACAAATCTAATTTAGCTAGCCTCGCCTCATAAATCAGATTATCCATCCACTTTATTAATTTGGTGGCTCTTATCTGCACTTTGTCTAATTCCATAATGTATTTTTTATGGAGTGGTGCCAAAAACTGTACTCCATATTCAAGGTGTCGTCTTACTAATGCTTTATAGTGAGGCATAATTATGTTTACTTTCCTTCCATCCATTCCATGTTTAATGCAAGATAAGATCTTGTTTGCCTTTACAGCTACTGCATGACTTTGGGCACTATTGCTAAGCCTGTTGTCTACAAGCACTCCTAAATCCTTCCCCATCAAGAATTCTCCTAATGTATCCCCTTTTAATTTGTAAGTTGTCTGTTTATTCTTGTTTCCCAAATGCATAACCTTACATTTAGCTGTATTAAACCTCATCTGCCATTTACCTGCCCAAGTTTCCAGTCTATCCAAGTCCATCTGGAGAGAAATTACATCCTGCCCTGATTCTACTACCTTACACAATTTAGTGTCATCAGCCAAGATGGAGATTTTGCTCTCTATGCCAACCTCAAGGTCATTAATAAACAAGTTAAAAGGCAAGGGATTAGTACAAATCCCTGAGGAACTCCACTCACAACTTTAGCCCAACCTTAAAAAAAGTTCAATTTACGACAACTCTGTGTTGTCTATCCTTCAACCAGTTTTCAATCCAGATGCAAATATTGTGTGGAACTACATCAAAAAGTATTTGCAAAATCTAAGTAGACCACATCAACTGCATTACCCTGGTCTAAATTCCTACTTACAAGAAACTAATAAGGTTAGTTTGGCACGACCTATCCTTTATACATCCATGCTGAATATTACTAATAATTTTGTTTTCCATGAGCTATTCCTGAATAGTATCCCGTAATTAACCTTCAAGTAGCTTCCTCACCATTGATGTTAGGCTTCCAGGTCTGTAACTCCGCACTGGAAAGTGGGTCTGTGCTTTTAAAGTCCATAATATCAAACGAGCGGCCATGATATATTATGGTGATACATCTACCAATTTCTGCGCTGTAGTTACAAATTCTAAATGTTGTTTGCATAAAAATGTTGTGGCTGAAAGAGAAATTCAAGCCACATGCTAAGGGCATCACTCTAACCACTACACCACATACCCTGTTGCTTGGAGAAAATAAGTCATTGTGGTGTAAGGACAAATTGGTTATCCATAGCTCAAAGTGAACAAGTCATATGTAGTACTTTACCAACAGTTAAACCTATCATTATAGCCTATAACCTTACAAATAGTAGAAATTACACACAAGATTAGAAAAAGGGAGGAGTGTCTCAGTGAGTAAAGACACTGACTGGCACAGAGTTTGAAGCAGGGGAACCTGGTTCAATTCCTGGCGTTGGCTCTGTGACTTTGGGCAAGTCACTTTATCTCCCTGTGCTTCAAGCACCAAAAACTGAGATTGTAAGCTCTACGGGGCAGGGACCTGTGCCTGCAAAATGTCTCTGTAAAGTGCTAGGTAAAACTAACAGCGCTATACAAGAACAAACAAACAGTTATTATTTTTAAATAATCAAAAGGTAGTAACAACCTGATGTTTAACTTAAAAAAATGAAACTAAAAATGAATTGCTCCTATACAGTGAAAATAATCAAATTTCAGAAACGTAAATTTAACATTGCAGCCAACGGGGAATTGATGTTCCAGGAGAAATGTGGCATGACATTGCATTTCCTAAAAGTAGCACACAACAGAGGATCATATATTTTAAGGGGCCTTGTTAGAATAATGATATATCCTGCAGACATTCGGGTTCTTTTATATCGTATGATGTAATGACAAAGGGACTGAATTATAGGATCTTGAAATATAAATTGAATCTGGCAAGCTATGAGTGGTTATTGAAAGAATCTAGTAGTCCTAGATGTGAATACAGTTCCTTGTATATACAATGATAATATTAATTGCACCATTCTTCCTCCTAGGCATACATCTTCACATTTGCGGAAAAGCAACTCATGATTTTGTTTGAAGCAGAAGGTAAAAAGGTATGTGGTTTGATTGTGCTTGCATGAACTGATTTTGTATGTGTTACATTATATAAGAATATTTGCTTTAGTGCCTTATTTTGAACAATCCGATGCGGCCGTTTGAGCAATTTTCAGACAAAAATTCCCATTCTTGTCAATGGTATTTTTCGTCATTAATCAGTTATTTTTTTTCTTTTTCTAGATTGGTTCATACTTCGGAGCTTCGGTATGTGCAGTGGATTTAAATTCCGATGGCCTGTCAGACTTGCTAGTGGGGGCGCCAATGCAAAGTACAGTTCGAGAAGAAGGAAGAGTTTTTGTCTATATGAACACTGGGGGTGTAAGTACTTTTATATTATTTTAAAAGTTTTCCTTTGGATTGCATTACCTTTCCAACAACTTGGCCTTTGTGTGTTCCCCAAATAATTTCCTCTAATACTGTATTTCTAGCTGCTTTAAATTAAAAAAAATTAAATCACCACCTTTTATGATTTAAAAATATTTATTTGTATCGCAGCCATGGTTGCTGCAACATTGAAATAATTTCTTACATTCTGAGTCCTATATTAGGTCTTTCTCAGGGAAGTGATTTCATCTTATTATATGCTGGGACTGCAGGGGTGCAGCTTTATAACATGCTCTACCTCCTTTTACCCTGTGCCACCTCCTTTCTTCATTCATTTCTGCTCAAACCCCTATATCCTTTTATTTCTCACCCCTAATGCCCCATTATTTATTTTTTAACCCCAGAACCACTTGGTTCTGCTTTCTTTTCCCCATGTGACTTCCACCGTAACTTCCATCTAACTCAGCACTATCGGTTTAGATAAGTCTCCAGAACAGGCCTGTTCAAAAATTCTGCCCATGAGGCACTATTCACTATATACAGTACAATGACCGTGGGAAGTGGCTGACATAGAAACACCTCTTGCCCCTTTGTTTCCTGTTTTTTTTTTTTACTGCTTCCAGTGGCTTCAGCCACATTTTCACAGGGAACTAAGAAGCAGGAATGGGCCGTGAGTCAACAGGAGAAGTAGAATTTCTATGTCAGATATTTCCCTCAGATATAGTGTCTGAAACCGATAAGCATTGGACCTTTTAGGTCGAGGGGAAGCTTGTTGGTGCCGGCAGTGGTCCAGGACACCTTCACATATCAGTCCCAGGACCAAAGCACCGGTTCTAGTAAGCATACTATAAACTAATGTGGACCTCCACATGTGATAGCAAAATACTATGCATCAGACCCTCAAACTTTATTTTCATGTTAAAAATATGTTTTGTTCCATTCTTGTTTAAAAATTGTCCATATTTACATTCCATAAAAAGCTTATTTGTGCAATCTACAGTGGCGAGAAAAGGCTTGTGAACCACTTTTTCATATATTTCAAACCTGAAAAGTTATTAGATCTTAAACTACAGTAAGTCCCAATAAAAGATAAAGATAACCTGATCAAACAAATTACACAAAAAACATGATACATTTTGAATATTTATTTATCCACAAATGATTCAACATTCAATATCCATATGTGAAAAAGTCTGCGAACCTTTAAAGTCAGTACCCCTAAAAACAGCAATGACTAAGCAACTAAGCAGTTCTTGTAACTTGTTTTGTAGATCTGCTTGTATGTTTAGCATCACTCTTACTGCATGACCCACTTTCGCTTTAGCTTCAGGTCACGGACGAATCGCCTGACATTCTCCTCTAGAATCATGTAGAATTCATGGTTGTGTCAATGATGTCAAGCCGTCCAGGTCTGAGGCTGCAAAGCAACCCCAAACCATCAGACTCCCACCACCATACTTGACAGTTGGAATGAGGTTCTTCTGTTCAAACTCATGTTTGGTTTTGGCTAAACATAACATTTCTAATTGAAGCCAAAAAGTTCTACCTTTGACTCGTCTGTCCAGAGAACATTGTTCCAGAAGTCCTATGGGTCATCTATGTGCTCTTTGGCGAACTTTAGATGGGCAGCAATGTTCTTTTTAGAGAGCAATTGTTTCCTTTTGGCTATCCTTCCATGTACAGTACACCATTATTGCTCAATCTTTTTCTTATAATTGAGTCATGAACATTCACATTAGGCGAGAGTAGCCTGCAGATCCTTGGATGTTACTCTGGGATTTCGTGTGACTTTCTGTATGATTTGCCAGTTTGTTTTTGGAGAAATTTTGGTAGGACGACCGGCTCCTAGATAGAGTGACTGTGGTCTTGAACTTTCTCCATTTGTAGACTATCTTTATAACTGTGGATTGGTGGAGCCCCAAATCCTTAAATTGTTTTGTAACCCTTTATAAGGTTACTTATCTGAGGTCCTCAGAGATTTATTTTGATCGTGGCATGACGTATTTCCACACACCTGTATGGTGAAGACCAAACTCACAAAGTTTCTGATCTTTATATATGTTGAGGCCTCCCAAACTCACCCCTGAAGATCAACCTAATTATTTAAAACCTGATTCTAATTATCCCTTTTCATTTAGCTGATAAACCAGGGTTTCACTTACTATTGCACATACCATGACTCTTAATTACTCATTGTTTTGTCTAATTCATACCTCATTTTGTTTCAAAAGTCATGGAATTGGTTAATATAAACCCTATTGAATGTTTAATGAAAGACTGGTTTTGATTTAAGAAGGTTATCATAGAAAAACTATAGAATTTCCGTAATTATCATTGGGGTTCACAAACTTTTTCTCACCCTTGTAAGTGCTTTCAGGGTGCTAAAATATATCAGGCCACAGATATTCACTTAGCCAGGTCCTAATACTGTATGATCCTGTCAGCGCACCTCATAAATCCACAGAATGGAGGGTATTTAAATACACAAAAAGGCCCTTTATGAAATGTTGACATTGGCTAATTTAATCAAGAATGGTATTAAAGAAATGGGTTATACGTACCAGTATACAGATCCGTGTGTTTAGACGCACTGCTCCATTTTTTTTGGAAATGAGCTGAAGCATATGTAAATAGTTTCTTATATCTGGTGCATCATTTTAGACTTCAGATGTGTAGGATTTTTTGGGGGGTAAATAAAAGGTAAAAAAAAAAAAAATAGCACAGAAAGAGGCAAGCTATGATACATCTCATTATAACCTGTGCACCATGCAACTCATCCCCACGCCTTCTACTGACACTTCCCCAGGTACAAGCTAGTGCAGACAGGGGAAACAATTGAAGCAAAATTCTTTGATACATACGTTGGTGCCGGGTTAAAATGCCCTGTTTAACTCCAAAAGTGCGTTGAACCCTATGCTTTTAACATGGAAAAATTAACAATCTGACACATAACATACGCCTGCTCTTTTGCTATCATCTAGGGGTGCGCAAACTTTTCCCTGTGCGCAAACTTTTCCCACGTGACCCCGCGGCGTCATTTGACGCCAGGCTACCATGACGACACGTCGCTGGGAGGGAAGTTAAGTGTGTGTTATAGAGGCTTCGAGCGGTCCCCCGGCATTTACTTTAAATGCCTGGGGGGAGAGCGTGGGACGTCTAACTGCCACGCCCCAGTTTACACACCCCTGATCTAGGCAGTTAAATATGCCATAGAAATCCCCAAAGCCCCAATGCACATTCAATATGAGTAAAATGTATATGTATTTTTTATATATTATTATACTTAAAGGGCAATGGTAACTAAAGAGTTAAATTCTTGGGTTCCAGTGGTCTGTACACTAATGTGTTGGGTACATTAATAATGAAACAAAACAAACTTATGCTTTTGAGAACCTGAGTCAGCAGAAAATAAACACACAAGCACAAGGTGATATGGGGTACACCATTGCATTGTATTACATTGTGTTTTCACATGCATGTAGCTACTTTTCACACTGCCATGTTTGTTTATTGTTTCCCTGCTTTGTCATCTATTAAATTGAGGAAGTTCCTATACATAAATTATCTTGCTGAAAAGCACAGTTGGTTAAATTGCAAAATATGAAGTGAAAGTGCAGATGAATAAACATTCCATTATACATTTAACAAAACAGGAAGAGCAAGCCGTAAAGGCTCCGTATTACCTCACTGGGGTCCACTTAGTGCAGCCTGTGCATACAGGATAGATCTGTGATGTTTCTAAAACTCACGCACACATCATTACATCAAATAGGGTCTTTTGTATTGGTCAGTTCAATTAACTCCAGGACTAATATACAGCAGCTACTGAAATGCTGCCCCAAAAGTGGAAATTCAGAGCAACAGAATAATAAATAAAATAAAAAAGATTACCCAACATTTTAACATGTTCTAGCTCATCTCAAACTCATGGCTTAGTTCCCTCTTTAGTGCATTTGCCAAATTGGTCATTTAAAACACAGGGCCGTATTTACTAAGCAGTGCTTTTTCATAATACACTTTGTGGTTGCTAGGATACACCTGGCAGCCAAAAGAATGTGGTGTAATATGTCTTCCCGTGCCGGAAGCTGTATTATAACATAGCACCACTTAGTAACTATGGGCCTTAGCTATTTCAGTGTCCTGCTTTGTGTGCACTTATTTTCTGCTGACCCCTTGACTCATATTTATTTGGGGCTTTGACGTAGCTAGTAACATTGTGTCATTGCGCTAATGACACACATGCAGCACTGCCTTCCTGTATTGTCAGCCTACTGTAATTACACCATAATGGAAAGTAACCTAGCACTATGTTGAAAAGGAAGTCATTGAGCCATTACTGACGCCATTCACGTCTTTCCCTTCCTCATTTCACTGTGTATAGGGGATTTTTTTGGTTTCTAAAGAAAAACATGAATTATAATTAACTATGAACTATATAAATCCCCTGACTTTTCTTTGTAACATACTGTATATTTTTTTTCTCCTTATTTATGCATTTATTTTTGTTGTACTCATGTTTATTTTGTATTGAAGTTCCACTTAGTCTAGTCTACAACAGGGGAGCGCAAACTTTTGAAGCTGCGCCTCCCCCGGTCTCGCACCCCCCTCCTACCTGCCAGCTGCGTCAAATGATGCTCCGAGGGCACGCGACGTCACGTGACCTGCGGCGTCATTTGATGCCGGTGACATCATGTCACTTGATGCCGCGTTGCCATGGAGACGCGTCTGAATATGTGTTACTGATGCAGAGGCCTCACGCGATTCCCGACATTTAATTTAAATGCATTGAGGAGGAGCGCGGGACCTCTGCAACCGCCCGCGACCCCCCCACCCCCCGACAAATCTCCCTCCCCGTAAGGGGCACCCCCCAGTCTGCGCACCACAGGTCTACAACATGCAGTACAAGAAAAATGTAGACATATTGTATTGACCTCGAGTAGCTCTGTGGGGATTGAGACAATAATCGTCACTGATCTAGTTCAGCAATTTACATCTCCAACTTTTAACATAGGCTCTAATATAATAATAATAATAATAATAATAATAATAACTTTAAATAGCGCTTTTCTCCCAATGGAACTCAAAGCACTTCACAGTAACAAAAAGGGAAAAAGAAGAAAACATTTAAGGTCATAAATGAGACCAAACACAATAGAGGGAAAACTAACTCTGTCATCAAGTGGTGGATTGTATCTAACACTAGTATAACTACTTCCTCATGCTCAAACCCTCAAATCCTTAATCCCTCACCGTCCAAAGGGAAAGGAACATACATACATGTATATATGATAAGAAACCTAGTTTGGGCACTCAATACATCTGATGGGTGAAATGTGAGGAAATTAAAACAAACTTTAATAAACCACTTTTTAAAATAATGGGGAGTAAAACGAGTATTAAACGCTTGGATCCTAAATTATGAACATGCTATGCAAAGTTCTGGATCAACAATAGCGATGACAAGGGCACTCTAAAGGAGTGTCTTGCAATCAGCACAGGTGGATATGATGAACCACCTGTGAGAGTAACCAGAGATGTGAAACTCAACTGTGGTTGTAAGTATCAGTGCACAAACCCTGAATACACAGTAAAGCAACGGCCACAGAGACTGACCCTAACCAGGTCTGCCAGTAGCCAAGAACAATAATCGTGGTACTGCGACACCGATGACTAGCTAGGTAAGTACTACAAGGAGTAGAACAAGTGGTGGTAAAAATAACGTTGCTGTATGGTGTAAACAGTAGAGTCAGGGTCTTGAAATCAAGCCCAGTTCACCTGGATAGATGATACAGCCCCGACACAGCTTATTCTCACACTTCCCGCACGGCAGGATGCGTGCGGGCAGCGTGGAGACGCGGCCGGTCCACGCGTCACTGTCACGTGCGCGCCCGGCTTCCCCGGCTTCCCCGGCTTCCCCGACACCCCTGAAGGTTTGAAGTGAGGTAAGCGGGGGTGCGGGGAAGCAGAGGGGCACAGCAGGAGCAGCTAGGGGGTCGGGAAGGGGGAGCAAAAAGCATGCACGAGCGGAGGGGGTGCACGGAGGAGATGCGGCGGCGCGCGGTCTAGCCCCTTTTGTTAGAATAGGCTGTGTCGATACTGTAGATCCTAGGTGTATTACAACTCAGTGTATGGTTTGCCTGTTACCCCCACACATAGAATATACCTGTAGTATATAAATATTAACACAGTACACAGTAGTAGTAGGCACTTGCCTTGAGGAAGCGTTGTTACGCGAAACGCGCGCGTCGGCATACAGGTGCACGCGCATGACTCAGACGCTCATACGCGAGTCAGCTGGCGGCACTGTCTACCAGCATCTGCAGCGTGCCTACTACTAAGTGGCTTCTACATTGGATTATCTAAAGGAGCATTTTAACCAGCAGTCTGTTACTCATTCTGCCCACACTGTGCAAGGTAGGTGCACATCTGTGCACCTTACTTATGTGTTACTACTGATCTACCCTCTCACTAGCACTGACCCTTTATTGACCAGCTATGATTAACAGAGCAGGTGTCGGGTCAGTGCCGTTTATCCTACAGTTACCACTCGCCTACTGAGGTTTGTACTGTGTTAATATTTATATACTACAGGTATATTCTATGTGTGGGGGTGACAGGCAAACCATACACTGAGTTGTGCCTGCCTTCTCTACCAGTGTAGCTAGTGTCTGTATAAGTGCTATACATTTGCCAAATGTATCTGGCTGAGGATAACATAGACCCCTACACACCCAGTTGTAATACACCTAGGATCTATCATCTATCCAGGTGAACTGGGCTTGATTTCAAGACCCTGACTCTACTGTTTACACCATACAGCAACGTTATTTTTACCACCACTTGTTCTACTCCTTGTAGTACTTACCTAGCTAGTCATCGGTGTCGCAGTACCACGATTATTATTGTTGGCTACTGGCAGACCTGGCTAGGGTCAGTCTCTGTGGCCGTTGCTTTACTGTGTATTCAGGGTTTGTGCACTGATACTTACAACCACAGTTAAGTTTCACACCTCTGGTTACTCTCACAGGTGGTTCATCATATCCACCTGTCCTGATTGCAAGACACTCCTTTAGAGTGCCCTTGTCATCGCTATTGTTGATCCAGAACTTTGCATAGCATGTTCATAATTTAGGATCCAAGCGTTTAATACTCATTTTACTCCCCATTATTTTAAAAAGTGGTTTATTAAAGTTTGTTTTAATTTCCTCACATTTCACCCATCAGATGTATTGAGTGCCCAAACTAGGTTTCTACTCTCTGTTCGTTGTTCACTTTACCTACCTTGGGAGCACCTACATCACCATTACATCATTTATTTTGACAGTTGCGGGGGTTCCCTACTAGTATCTATGTATATATGATGCAATTGAAAGTTGTACTAAACTGGATAATTACAATACATTATTTACTACCATCTTCTACTAAAGATACCAGATTTGATAACCCGTAGCTCGATTACTGATCATTTCGAGCATGAAGTTTGCTCTTCATTTTTCTAGAAATATTTGTGGCCATAGAAATAACGGAAGGTTTACATGAGCATATCTATCTGTTGTTCCCTGTAGCAGCATAGATCAGAGTTGCAATTAAGTAGAGTTAAGTACTTAACCCAAACATATCACACATCTTGTACAATTCCCGACTGTTATTTCTAATTTGAGATATACTCAACTGTGAAAACCTAATAGAAGATAACATTTACAGGCAGTCCTCGGTTACCCAATGGAATACGTTCTGGAAGTAGCGTTGGATAGTGAAACCGTTGTAAAGTGAGTCCCATGTTAATCAGTGGCGGTGAGCGTTGGATAAAGCATTCCAGCATCGAAAAATAGCCCTTAGGGCTGCATTGTAAAGCGTTGGATATGCCATTCGTTGTAAAGTGAAACGTTGGATAACGAGGACAACCTGTAAATGGATTTTGTTTTCGGCTGTTATTCAGCTGAGGAAAGAAAGCAGCAGGGCTTCCAAAGTATTGCGATCAGGGTGAATTATAAAGCAGTTTACAAAAATAGTATTAGAATGGGGGCCTTTTGTACCTGTTTAGGAATATGTGCATCACTGGATAACGCTATAGAGAATATTGCTAAACATTTTCTACCTTACAAGAAATCTATTAAAGTAAATAGGGATATTTAAAGGTGAAGTTCCTCCGGAGTGTTTCGTGTTTTCTTCACAAGACTGCACAGCAGGGTTTCTGATTCCACCTGTATAGTTGTTTTTACTGTACTTTTATTCCTTAAAATGGATTCAAATCCCAAATGTTTATTTTGATATATTATGCACTCATTTGGATTATTCTTTCCTGTATTATAATTTGTACATTATCTAAGTCAAGTACTGTGTACATGGTTAATATAAAATATCATAAAATGTAATGCAATACAACTTTGTTTTCATTTCTTTCTATAAGGGAAGAATGAAAGAACTTGAACTTGAACTTTCTGGAAGTGACCTCTACGCAGCCAGATTTGGAGAAACAATAGCCAATCTAGGAGATCTTGATAATGATGGCTTTCAAGGTACATTCGCCCTTTTCCGTCTTAAAGCTGCAGTTCAGGCAATATCCTGCATGTGTGTTTTTTTTTAATAAATGAGTTCTGTAGTAAGAAAAAATACTTTTAGCATTTTCTGTTTTAAAAAACAACAACTTTGAAAGACCAATTTTCTTGTATTCTATTTTAACAAGCATGCTAGTTTCTATAGCAACGATTTACATTCCCCCTATTTAAAGATGTCGCCAAACTTTGCCGATCAATAGGCGGAGAACGAATTGACTGGCAGCTATGCAGTTCTTTAGGTAATTAGAGATTTGCCTACATGAAACTATTGAAGTAAAAAAAAAAAAAAGATTGAACGGCAGCTTTAAGGTTGAATATTGTAGCTCTACTGCAGGGTAAAGTTGTGAACTGTGCAGGTAATCGTGAGAGCAGAATTGGCGATTGTTGCCAGATTTTTATTGAAACAATTTCTTACATTTCTTGAAAACAATCTCACTGCGATCATGACTGTTACATTTTATTAGAGCTGCTAACCCTTTTGCTTGTAAAGGAGCCAGCAATACAAAGCATTAATCATCACCAAATTGCGATTGCCAGCGTTATAATGATGTAATTACAAGTAAACACAATCATTGTTTTAGCATGTGTGAGAAGCAGTTTTTGAAGACTTGCGAGAGATGCCTTTTACAGTATACAGCAGGAGTGGCCAACTTCAGTCCTCAAGGGCCACCAACATGTCATGTTTTAAGGATATCCCTGCTTCAGAACAGTTGGCTCAATCAGTGACTCAGTCATTGACTGTGCCATTTATTTAGCCACTTGTGCTGACGCAGGAATATCCTTAAAACTAACCTGACCTGTCAGTGGCCCTTAAGAACTGGAGTTGGCCAGCCCTGCTCTAGAGAACACAACTGGCCCCGCTGCCATTAGGCAAAGCCTAATGGGGGAAGGGGGAAGAGAGAGTCTGCAAATAAGTTAGTAGCTGCCTGCAGTTTGTTTGTGGCTGCAGTTTATTGTGTGTGTGTGTGTCTGTGTCAGTGTGTCAGTAGCAGTGTTTATGGGTGTAGCAGTGTGTGTGTGCTGTGCTGTTGTGTTGTATATCTGTGTAGAGGTGCTGTGTGTGTGTATAGAGCTCCAGTGTGTGTGTGTGTGTGTGTGTGTGTGTGTCAGTAGCAGTGTTTATGGGTGTAGCGTGTGTGTGTGTGGTGTGTTGTGTTATGTGTGTGTGTAGAGGTGCTGGGTTATGTGTGTGTGTGTAGAGATTATGTGTGTGTGTGTGTGTGTGTGTAGAGGTGCTGTGTGTGTGTGTGTGTGTGTGTGTGTGTGTGTGTGTGTGTGTGTGTGTGTGTGTGTGTGTGTGTGTGTAGAGGTGCTGTGTTATGTGTGTATGTGTAGAGGTGCTGTGTTATGTGTGTATGTGTAGAGGTGCTGTGTTATGTGTGTTGTGTGTGTGTGTAGAGGTTATGTGTGTTATGCGTGCGTGTGTGTGTGTGTGTGTGTGTGTGTGTGTGTGTGTGTGTGTGTGTGTGTGTGTGTGTGTATGTAGAGGTGCTGTATTGTGTGTGTGTGTGTGTGTGTGTGTGTAGAGGTGCTGTGTGTGTGTGTGTGTGTGTGTGTGTGTAGAGGTGCTGTGTTGTGTGTGTGTGTGTGTGTGTGTGTGTGTGTGTGTGTGTGTGTGTGTGTGTGTAGAGGTGCTGTGTTGTGTGTGTGTGTGTGTGTGTGTGTGTGTGTGTGTAGAGGTGCTGTGCTGTGTGTGTGTGTGTGTGTGTGTGTGTGTGTGTGTGTGTGTGTGTGTGTGTGTGTGTGTGTGTGTGTGTGTGTAGAGGTGCTGTGTTATGTGTGTGTGTGTGTAGAGGTGCTGTGTTATGTGTGTGTGTGTGTGTGTGTGTGTGTGTGTGTGTGTGTGTGTGTGTGTGTGTGTGTGTGTGTGTGTGTGTGTGTGTGTGTGTGTGTGTGTAGGTGCTGTGTTATGTGTGTGTGTGTAGAGGTGCTGTGTTATGTGTGTGTAGATGTGCTGTGTTATGTGTGTGTGTGTAGAGGTGCTGTGTTATGTGTGTGTGTGTGTGTAGAGGTGCTGTGTTATGTGTGTGTGTAGAGGTGCTGTGTTATGTGTGTGTGTGTGTAGAGGTGCTGTGTTATGTGTGTGTGTGTGTAGAGGTGCTGTGTTATGTGTGTGTGTGTGTGTGTGTAGTGGTGCTGTGTTGTGTATAGAGGTGCAGTGTTTTGTGTGTGTGGGGTGTATGTAGAGGTGCTGTGTTGTGTGTAGAGGTGGGGGGGGGAGAGTGCAAAGTTTAGTAAGTGGCTGCATTTTTTATTGTGACTGCAGTGTGTGTGTGTGTGTGTGTTGTGCTGTTGTATGTGTAGCAGCAGTTTGTGTGTGTGTAGAGCTCCAATGTGTGTGTGTGTGTGTGTGTGTGTGTGTGTGTCAGCAGCAGTGTTTATGGGTGTAGCATGTGTGTGTAGCAGCAGAGTTTGTGTGTGTGTAGAGCTGCTGTGTTGTGTGTAGAGGTGCTGTGTTGTGAGTGTAAAGGAGGTGCTGTGTTGTGTGTCTAGAACTCCAGTGTGTGTATGTGTGTGTAGAGCTGCTGTGTGTGTAGAGGTGCTGTTGTGTGTGGTGTGCTGTTGTGTGTGTGTGCAGCAGTTTGTGTGTTGAGCTGGTGTGTGTGTGTGTGTGTGTGTGTGTGTGTGTGTGTGTGTGTGTGTGTGTGTGTGTGTGTGTGTGTGTGTGTGTGTGTGTGTGTGTGTACACCCAGAGGGGGCAGCAGTGTGTGGATATAGATATCTGCAGTGCAGTGTAAGAGTATATAGAGGTGGTTTCATGTATTTACCATTTTATTTGAGTAAAAAAATATATTTAACTATACAAAAGTGTCTATTATTTATGAAATAAGTCTACATTTAGCCTATAATAGTAATAATGCCCTCAGAACAGGGCATTACTGGCCAATAATGCCCTGGCTGGGTTAAAGGCCCTCTGCTTCGCCTCGGGCCTTCAACTCTTCCAGCAAGGCATTATTGGCCAGTAATGCCATGTTCTTCAGGGATTATTACTTAAATATAATCTTGTTCTTTGAAGAAATGGGTAATGGTGATCAATGAGTGATTGTCAAATTATTGTCAAATCATTGACACCATTTCAAGGTCAACCAAAGGTCCCTTTTAAACATGTCACTTTCATTTGGTCTCTTGTAGCCCCTTTCATGGTGACAGAATGGAGTAAGCCAATGAAGGCGCACATCAAGCACCATAGCTACATTGTTCAGACATATTGGCTCCCATGCAGTGATATCTCCTGGGTCATTTTAAAACTGCTGGTAGAAGGGGGTGAAGCAACAGGAAGTGTTAAGACAAAACCTTAAACAGCATATATACTGTAGCTGCTTTAAACAAGGAAATGCTGACTCAATGTAAACACTACATGACATCTGTGATGTAGGGGTCATCTCATGGCAATTATCTTGACTAAGATTATAGAAGTACATCAAAAAAAGCTTTTTAAAACACATTTTCAGTAATTGATTCATAAACCATTTTGCAATGAGCCATTATTTAATAATTTTTTTGTAAAAATGGCTCCACGTGGCTTTACTATACATCATGCTCAACTCATTTTAAAATGTCTTATTTGTGGTTTGGCACTTCTGTCCCTGTGATTTGGGTTTTTGCATTTGCAGTACACTTTAGGCTTTTGTTTTCAATAATTGGATTCAGCTGCTCCAGTATGTAAATTCCTCTGCTCGCTTGACAAAAGCTCAAGTTTACATCTGTTTTGGAATGTGCTTCAAAAGTCTATCAAAATAAAGGCCATTGGTTCATATTGTTTAAATAATAGCAGACTCATATCTGCAAATCTGGGGTAATAATAGCATCAAGTTTATGAACGGAAAAAAATGTATCTATTTATTTATTTATAAAATATTTTACCAGGAAGTAATACATTGAGAGTTACCTCTCGTTTTCAAGTATGTCCTGGGCTATATATATAGCAAATGGAAATATTACTGTATGCTCATTTGCATGTCTTAGACAAGTCTGCAACCCTGCCTTTCACCATTACCACCCAGCACACAGTGCTTCCACTGCTGCAGGGGATTCTGGGAAATGACATGCAAATGCCACCCTTTGCTTCAAAATCATATAACATGGTCCCCTGTAAGCTTATGCTTGCTGCATTTCACAGCTTTGAGCACAGCCTGGGATTAGATGCATAGCCAATAAACCCACCCATAGACAGCCGTTTCAACCTTAATGGGTCTCCTCAGTGTGGGGTTGGCTTTGCACTATGAAGCTTAGGATAGGTTTCACCACACTTAGTTAAGTTATGGTGGGTAAAAAAAGTGACAAAAACCCTCCACAGTAAAGCATATAGCAAATGGAAATATTACTGTGTGCTCATTTGCATGTCTTAGACAGGTCTGCAACCCTGCCTTTCACCATTATCACCCAGCACACAGTGATTCCACTGCAGCAAGGGATTCTGGGAAATGTATATATAAATGTATATATTATTTATTTCCAAAATTTGGAAATTTGTGCCCTGTTACTAATACACTTTTTCCTGCTTCAAGACTGAGTGCTATCTCCTTGATTTCGTGGTATCGTTTATTTCCAAACTTTGTGTGGGACTAGCGCCTACCAATATACCTCTGTTAATGGAGTGCCGACTGATTCTATGTAATATATCAAATAAAAAGATCACGTGAGCACATTCACATGTCTTTGACAGGCCTGCAACCATGCCTTTCACCATTATGACCTTGCATACATTGCTTCCACTGCAGCAAGGGATTCTGGGAAATGACATGCAAATGAGCACACCGTGTCACCTTTTGCCTGAAATCCAAAAACATGTGAATGTGCCCACAAGTGATCTTTTTATTTGCTACATGCTATATGGTGGAGGTTTCTTGTCGACTTTTTCACCCATGATAACTTAAAATGTGTATGGTAAATCCTACTGCCTTGAAAATTGCAGAGCCAGTACATCCAACCTCACACTGATGAGACCCATTAAGGTTGAAACGTGTCTGTGAGTGGTTTCTCTGGCTTTGCATCTGATTCCCATGCTGTGCTTAAAAGCTGTGTTAACAGCGAGCATTAGCTTATAAGGGTTCCATGTAAAAATGAATTTCAGGCAAAGGGTGACACGGTGTGCTCATTTCCAAGTCTTTTCCCAGAATCCCTTGCTGCAGTGGAAGCACTGTATGCTAGGTGATAATGGTAAAAGGCAGGGTTGCAGACCTGTCAAAGACATGTGAATGTGCTCACAAGATATCTTTCTATTTGCTATATGATATACAGTGGAGGTTCCTTGTCGCCTTTTTTACCCACCATAACTTAAAATGTGTATGGTATATATACATACTGTATATACATATATTGCCCAAACCTCAACCCAAGGGAATGAAGATCTAGCACACGGATATACAGTGAAAATAATACATATTTAAGTTGAAGAAAACACCAATGTTTTGGTCCTATGCAGAGGACGTTCCCGCCCTGAAGAAGATCCTCTGTATAGGACCAGAATGTTGCTGTTTTCTTGGACTTAAATATATATTATTTTCACTGTACATCCATGTTCTGTATCTTCATTATTCGGTGATACCTTTTTTATTTGGACAAACAATTTATGTCATAGGACAAGCTTTCCAGAGTTCTCCTCTCGTCCTCAGGCCAGCAATACTGGTTTACAAAGGAATCTATGGCTAAAACAGAAGTTTCCAAATAAACTGTGTTAGTCCAAATAAAAAAGGTATCACCTAATACTGAACTCATTTATTCTGCACTATCGCAAACTGGACTAACACGGCTATTTCCGTTTTTATATATATATATATATATATATATATATATATATATATATATATATATATATATATATATATATATATATATATTTTTATATATAGTCAATGGAGAGTAGTTGGCACACACTTATATGCAGTAAAAGATAGGTGCATGTCCCTTAGCAGTAGTAAACAGTCAGGGGTGTTCCTCACAGCAGTGGTGCAGCCGCAGCAACGCAGTAGGAACGAGACAGCACTCAGAGGTAATTTTCAAAAAGATTGTATTAGCACAAATGCCAACATTTCGGTCCTCACATTGCACTGCCTAGAGAAAGGTCCCCCTGTGAGGACCGAAATGTTGACATTTGTGCTAATACAATCTTTTTGAAAATTACCTCTGAGTGCTGTCTCGTTCCTACTGCGTTGCTGCGGCTGCACCACTGCTGTGAGGAACACCCCTGCCTACTGTATATATATACAATGTGTATATATATATAATATATATATGTATGTATATACAGTATATATATATATATATATATATATATATATGTACAAAACGAAAAAAGGAAGCGCTCGATCCTAATGCAATATGTCTAAAATAACATTTACTAATCCCCAAAAAATCTAACAATTTAAAACTCACAAACAACAAAGAATAAGAGCATGTTATGAGATAATACTCATGCACCAGTACTAGAATCTACTCACTATTCACATGCTGACCGGACTTCAGATCAGAGAGCAAGCTGGGAGCAAAGAAAGAAAGAAGAGACTGAAGTTTGGTGAGCATTGTGCTGCTAGTGAGAGCGCATGCACCATACCACTCAGTACTTTGGACTCTAAGACGCTGACAGCTACCGCTACACAGCTCCCCGTCTTATTTTGCCCTGCCCGGAACTATTTGCACACTAGGACTGTTCCTGGAGGACGCTAACAGCGGCTGTGTTGCTCCCTGAGTTCCTGCTGGGCGGAGGCTCAGAGGGGTTTGGACGGACACAATCAAGAGGCTTGTGAGCGGAGGAGCAGAGTTCTAGTACTGGTGCATGAGTATTATCTCATAACATGCTCTTATTCTTTGTTGTTTGTGAGTTTTAAATTGTTAGATTTTTGGGGGGTTATTAAATGTTGTTTTAGACATATTGCACTAGGATCGGGCGCTTTCTTTTTTCGTTTTGTACAGATCTGCTGGGAATTTGTTGGTTCCATATAGAAGGCTGCCAGTATCCTGCATAGTGTCATCATTTATTCTGGGATTATCATCTTATGGACAGTATCCAATTATGTTTTTTGGACTTTATATTTGTTTTTTTATTTGTCCATTGATTATTTTACTGAGCATATATTCCCATCTTTACCTTAATAGTTTTATATCCCAAGATACCTGCAATTTATTTATATATTATTTAGTATTGTATACATATAGATTCGGTGGTCACATAGTTATCATCCACTTCGTCACAAACTACACTATATATATATATATATATATTTTTAGTATATATATATACAGGCATACCCCGGTTTAAGGACACTCGCTTTAAGTACACTCGCGAGTAAGTACATATCGCTCAATAGGCAAACGGCAGCTCGCGCATGCGCCTGTCAGCACGTCCTGAACAGCAATACCGGCTCCCTACCTGTACCGAAGCTGTGCGCAAGCGGGGAGACTATAGAGCCTGTTACAAATGTGTTATTTACATCGGTTATGCATGTATATGACAATTGCAGTACAGTACATGCATCGATAAGTGGGGAAAAGGTAGTGCTTCACTTTAAGTACATTTTCACTTTACATACATGCTCCGGTCCCATTGTGTACGTTAATGCGGGGTATGCCTGTATATATTTATATATATATATATATTAGCAATACACTGTTTATATACATAATTATTATTAGGATGCACATATAATTTATGTTTTGGTTGTTCACATCATAGTTTTCATTCATATAGCCCACATATTAGGGGTTTTATTATTAATTTACATATCCACTTATTACTATATTTACTATATTTACCTGATTTATAGGCAGTCTTTTATTTGTTAATATATTATATTATATATTACGCACACGCACACGCACACACACACGCACACGCGCACACACACACACTGCAAGTAAGAAAAGGTAAACTAAGCATACAACCACTGCAGAGGAAATACAGAGGTGCTATGCTTATGACTGATGTTTAATTTGGATTGTAAAAAAGAATAGAGAGATATGGCATTTTTAATGCCTCTTAATGGTCTTACATGGACATTATTCATAGATGTTTTATATTCCTATAGGAGTTATTTTAAGGCAGCGCATCTTCCTTAGGAGGTTTCATAGTCTGTTATGAAATCTAATGGAGGTGGACAAATCTTGTTCTAGGTATTCACTTTGTGTGTTTATAAAGTGATACCGCCCCCATGTCAGCATCTCAGTATGGTGCCATAGTCTATTTAAACTCTTTTTACAATACATTATAATAATAAATGGTTAGTACCCATGGGTTTGGGAAGTAAACTGTTTAAAATATACAGTTATTATATCTAAGGTTCAACAGAAGACATATATACAGTACGGTAGCTTGTTCGTGGAAAATATACTCTTCCACTGTCTCGTCAATAGTTAGAATGTGTGATAAAGTAGAAGTCAGCAGTAGCAGTTTAAGATTTCAGTTTAAGCGCAGCAGCGCAGTTTTAAACCTGATATCACCTCTGCGGACCTTTAATCAAATACTTTATTGGTATACATTTAGTGGATATGTATGCAACTCAAAGCTGATGTCCAATGCAAACAAACAAATGTACCTAGCAGGTCATACTGTAAGCATCAATTGTGAGCTATGTGAAAAATTATTAATTTACTGTTAAATAGCAATAATGTCATCATGTTAAGGAACAGTTAATCTGACAGATTTACCAGGATTTTAATCTAATTGGGTGATATACAATACTGCCACCCTGTGGTAAAATTAAATAAAGCAATGTTGCTCCATTTAAGCAAAAACACTTTTGCAATCATGCTTTAAAACAGTAATACGGGTTAATTAAAAATTATAATATATATATATGTTTATTTTTTATTACAGGTTTAAATCAGGGGGTCTCCGGGGCCGAACCCTGTTAATTTCAGCTCTGGGGACCCCCTAATTCCACAGATACCTCCGTAGTGCTGTCGGTATCCCTGCAAGCAGAGAAACTGTGATCCTCAATCTAATAGCGGCGTTTAAATCTCATGTCTCATGGCACGTGGGCCAATAGGAAGCTGTAATGTAATCCGGGGTGGCTTCCTATTGGCCCGTGTGATCTGGACCTTTAAACTCTGCAGAGATACCGGTACCACTACGGAGGTAAGTATATCTGCAAGACGGGGGTAACCGAGCTGAAATTAACGGGATCCAGATCCGGAGACCCTCTGCTTCAAAACTGTAATAAAAAAATAAATATCTTTTTCTTTTTTAAAGTTAACCTGTATTGTTGCTCTCAAGAGGCAATCCAAGCTCGCGGATTTGTTTTGCAATTTTTTTTTTAACATAACATTGAAGCAGGGGGTTTCTGGAGGTTAACCCCATTAATTTCAGACCCCATGGTACTTACTTACCCCAATAGGGGGTGCCGGTAGCCGCGGTGCACGTAATGACGGCGTTTCAAAGCTCCCACGTCATGAAGGCCAATAGGAAGTTGTGATGTCATCAGGTTCAGCTTCCTATTGGCCCGCGTGAAGCAGGAGCTTTAAACTACAGTATGCCGAGAAACCTGCACCCCCTACGGAGAGAGGTAAGTCTCGCTGGGAGCAGAGGGTCCCTGGAGCTGAAATGAAAGGTTTGAAGCAGGGGTTCTTCGGAGCTGAACCCCTATGTTAAAAAACAGTATTAAAAAAATCATGAATTGCTCCTTTAAAACACACATTTTATTTATTTACTGATGTATTTTTTTTTTTCATAAACGTTTTTAATGTGTTTTGTTTTACAGTAGTTTCATATTTTGTTTCACAGTTGCTTGGAGGGATATATCATAACATATCACAGTATATCATGTTTCACATAGTACAGTACCTTTGTTATAAACATCTGTATAGATTAAAGTTCGAGCTACAGTAAATACAGGAAGCTCAAAGGTCTAAAAGTAAAGTGCAAAATGTCTATGATCTATGGCGGGGTTTCCAACATTTTGCCCGCAGGCACCATGGCGCATGCCAACCCTTTCGTGGGCACTCACGACCGACTTGCCAACCAGTTGATAATACGGTGTAGATCAGGGGTCTCCAATACATCAATCCTGAGCTATTGGTAGTGCTGCCAGTGAATTACGCGCTACAGTGGCGCCGACTGCTTCTGAGTGCCTCTCTCACGCGCTGGAAATCGGGCCCAACTTTTGCATCCGCGCGTGGGACTGGCACAGCACTGAAGGAAGAAAGCAAGACTTTCGAAATGCGTAGGGTGGTTCTGTGAGGTCCCTACTACTCGGGTGTGAGTGCTGTACCTTTCCGAAGCTGTGAGCAGCTGTGAGCTGTGGGAAAGCACATGCTGGCGTAGGAATATCCAACATTTCAGCATTGCTGTGTTTGGTGCACGTGGTGCGGGCAGACCAGGAAGTATCTGTGTGTGTGGTCCTGGAGCTTCTGCAGTGCTGGGAGAGGACTGAGGCAGACGCAGCTAGCTGGAAAAACCTGTCCCTGCCCATAAGAGACTCCTCGTCTGAGCCCGGGTGTTAACAACAGCAGCAGCAGCTATCCATAAGAGGGGATACTCTTTGAATTATCCATTGCCTGATTACATCCTGTTTTCGGTAAGCAGGTACCCCCACCCGAGTTGGAGATCTTGCCTGAACCTAATATATGTTTTTATGTACTATTTTATGTGTAATAAGTGTATTTTATGATAATAATGATATGCAATATTAAATGCCATTGTGAGTAGTTACCTGTTGTTCTCAACGTCTGTTAAGTGTTGTTTGTTTATGTATGTGTATGTTTTACAGTATTATGCTATGATTTGATTTCTTTGTATATTTACATGTTCACCCTTACCACGTGGAGCATCCAATCGGACGGGCGATTTCCGTGGCTCTGGCTGTATATTTTATAATATATATTTTATAATATCTATTAGAATTGCTTTGATCATTACAGTGTTGAGCGCCACTGATATAACTTCTTTTCCACTTCTATAGCCTGACTAGGGGTCAGGGTTATATCACCGGCTGCCAGCTCACTGTGGGATATAGCGCTACCTATTTGTTTTTTCTCTTGGAGGGATATATCATAACATATCACAGTATATCATGTTTCACATAGTACAGTACCTTTGTTATAAACATCTGTATAGATTAAAGTTCGAGCTACAGTAAATACAGGAAGCTCAAATGTCTAAAAGTAAAGTGCAAAATGTCTATGATCTATGGCGGGGTTTCCAACATTTTGCCCGCAGGCACCATGGCGCATGCCAACCCTTTCGTGGGCACCCACGACCGACTTGCCAACCAGTTGATAATACGGTGTAGATCAGGGGTCTCCAATACATCAATCCTGAGCTATTGGTAGTGCTGCCAGTGAATTACGCGCTACAGTGGCGCCGACTGCTTCTGAGTGCCTCTCTCACGCGCTGGAAATCGGGCCCAACTTTCGCAGCCGCGCGTGGGACTGGCACAGCACTGAAGGTCTACCCCTAAGGAAAGTGTATTGTGTGTGTGGTGTGTGGTGTGTGTGTGTGTGTGTGTTAATTGGTTGGCATCCACCACTCTCTCCTGATCTCTCAAGTGTGGCCTTGGGCACAAAAAGGTTGGGGACCCCTGATCTATGGACTAAGACTGAAGCACTTTTTAATAGACGGGTGATGTCATTTACTGATGGTTTATGTTTTATAGATAAAGAGTAAGAGACAGACACAGAGATGTAAATAGAGGTTATACATGTTTTTGCAACAATTTCATACAAAAGCAGGTCTTTTAACCTAAATTAGAACACCACTCCAAGACAAGCTTTATCCCGCAAAAATAACTTTAAAACATTGCACTGATTTTAGGTACAGGAAACATTGATGTGTGATAGTGCAGAGTGGATGACATTCCTTTGGGTGACCTAGTCCCTGATGGGTATTCTGTTTGATAGTGCAGAGTGGATGAGATTCCTTTGGGTGACCTAGTCCCTGATGGGTACTCTGTTTGATAGTGCAAAGTGGATAACATTCCTTTGGGCGACATAGTCCCTGATGGGTATTCTGTTTGATAATGCATAGTGGATAATATTCCTTTGGGCGACATAGTCCCTGATGGGTATTCTGTTTGATAGTGCAAAGTGGACGACTGATTTAATGCATATTCAAAATGTCTCAGGGTCAATTGTATGGCAAAGTCTGGCTTTATACAAAGTTTTTGTACTGTCTCTTTCTAACAAAAGTTTGCGCCTATTTACTGTAACTGCTGCATTTTATTCTATTAGCCACAGTGGAAGGATTTCACCATGCAACCAAATGAAATGTGTTTTGTGGCATTTTAAATGGTAAATAAAATTGTAACGACAGTATGTTTCTAATTCTGTGCAGATGTGGCCATAGGAGCTCCACAGGAAGAAGATCTCCAAGGAGCAATATATATTTACAATGGAAGAGAAAAGGGGATAACTCCTTCATTTTCACAGGTATTTTTGTAGTTAGCGGTGGGGGTTAGGGGTCTGCGTTGATCCTAGGACCTCCAAGAATATCCGGAACTGATTCCGATCCTGCTGCTCACGACTCTCCCATGATCAAAATGGGGAAAACTGAAAGATAAGGACAAACAGACAAAGAGGAGCGCAAAAAGAAAGGCAGGTTCAATTCCACATATAAAACACTTTATAAACAATATGAACAAGATAAAAAATTGCAATGTAAAAATAGGGGGACAAACAGCAATTCCACAGTCTTTCCCATCTCCGGACAAGATGTTCCCGTGGACTCCCTCTGATGCTTTCGCCTCGCGAGAGCGTAATAAGACAGACAAGGGGAGGCACTTAAAGTCCAGAGCGCCTAAGAGACCGATAATCGGAGCTCGTATGTGTAAAACCCTCTCTAAGGCTGGGGGAGACGAGACACTAAGACGTGTGATGTCACTGCGTATTGCGTCCTCTACCAGTAGACCAATCACCTCAACGTGTTTCGCGTGTTAATACGCTTCGTCAGGGGGTGTAATTTTTGTAGTTAGCACTAAAAGCCACATTATTGTTCTAAAATATAAGCCATGTAACACAGGTCTGAAGGAACAATAGATGTGGGGGAGCATTTATTAAAAAGATGCTAACAAGTCACTCCTTTCTTTAATATAATATGACTATTAGAGCAAAAGCTTATCTAACATGTATGAAAAGTAATGTTGTCTTATCATTGGTCTATTTTTTTTCCAGAGAATACAAGGACATAAATTCGGCTATGAATTAAACATGTTTGGACAGTCAATATCAGGAGGACTGGATGTAGATGGAAATGGATATGAAGGTGATTAATATGACTTATTTTTTTAAACAGAGCAACCCAGACTAACAGCTTGGGTAGGTGGTGAAAAATAATGATTTACAAAGGAAAATTGGATGTGGTTCTTTCATTTGTAATGTCTTTGTAGAGTATATCTTAATAATGAATGCACCCATTGTGATTTATTTGTAATACTTTGATAAACACAGAAGAAAACACACTGACATAAATTAGTCTTGAGTTGAGCAAAAACTCTACATAAATAAGAAAAAAAACCACCACAATGCTTTGGGGCAAATATGCTAATATTGTAATAAGCTATCTTTGACATACTGTAGCTGTGGTACTGTACTTGTATGCTGCAAAATAGGATGTAAAACAGACATTGTCCTCAGGTACTGCAGAACTAGGGTGACTTTAAAGTTTAAATGACAGACTAGAAACTTGTTTATAGCTCAGTAAATCTTTGTGCAGAATCACAATGATGTATGGGACTTCACCGACAAGTCTATCCCCTTCGATTAATGATACTCGAAAGAATTGTGTGGTGGTCAATAGGTGGATCTGCACTGAGGTGTGTATGCCTAGGAAACCATTTCTTTTACCTAATGATGTTCATCAATCTGTGCTCTTTCACAGATGTAGCAGTCGGTGCTTTTCTCTCTGACTCTGCTGTGCTGCTGAGGTGAGAATGAAGCATTCCATGTATAAAGACAGATTAAGTTAATTGTAACTAATGAGAGTCAATTCCGGAAAATGACAGTGTGCTAGTGACCTCATAGTGTTCTTCATGCAGAGCTAAATACTATTCATTCATCCGCTCATTTATGTCATATAGAAACCCACTGAATTCAATAAACACATTTAGATAAGCAGCACAGGGGAAGATAAATACTTTTTGGACACTGTCAAGATGGTTAATTAAACAACGCATTTTTTTTATATGATCTATGTTGTAGAAATAATTGTTTTAGAGGTAACTGCTGTTATTTAATTATATATTATCCTTCCCTTTCTTTACATAACGGCCTGGCTTATTTTCTGACTTAAAATTAAACGGTTGTATTATATGGAATTTATTAATTAAGTTATATTTCATATAAAAGCCCTTTGCATATTTTCAACACTAAATATGAGTTAATATAAACCTATTTAAAATGTTATATATATATATATATGTGGCATGCATGCATTGGCTTAGGGGTTTTCCATGTAATGTGGACTTGAGACAAAAGGTGGCACTGTGTGCTCATTTGCATGTCATTTTCCAGAATCCCTTGCTGCAGTGGAAGCACTGTATGCTAGGTGATAATGGCGAAAAAGCAGGGTTGCAGACCTGTCTTAAGACATGTGAATGTGCTGACAAGTAATATTTTTATATGCTGCATGGTGGAGGGTTTTTAGTCACCTTTTCACCCACCATTATATATATATATATATATATATATATATATATATATATATATATGCAAATACAACTGTATGCTCATCTGCATGTCTTAGGCAGGTCTGCAACCCCGCCTTTCCCCATCATCACCCAGCATACAGCACTTCCACTGCAGCAAGGGATTCTGGGAAATGACATACAAATGAGCACACAGTGTCACTTTTTGCCTCAAAAACCATTTTTAACATGGTTCCCTATATATATATATATCGTCTTTCTTTTGTACATATTGAGTAGTTTCCCCGTAGAGATATGCAATCCACTGTAGGTCTCCGTGGCAGTAAAGTTGGTCAATTGTTATACATGTTCCTTCAAACTTGCCAATGGGGTAATGGTCATTCAACCCCAGCATTGCCTGAGAGATCTGTATCTGACATTAAAGGGGTTAATCTAGATGTATATCTGGCATAAAGATTAATGGAATCCACTAGTATGGATCATGAACTGTAGCAATGACACAGATGAGTTTGCTTGTTCTATTTTCTCATTAGAACAAGACCAGTGGTAACAATTGAAGCAACTTTAATGTTGCCAAGTACAGTGAATCGGACAAAGTTTGAATGTGTTGAAAACGGACATCCCACAGTGTGCATGAATGTTACTGTCTGCTTCAGCTATCAAGGACTTGATGTTCCTGGTCACATTGGTAAGACACTGGTTTACATGAATATCTCATATTTCCACAGATATGTACAAAATAGAATTACACTCTAGCCTTGTCTGTAATTTAAATCAGTGTGTTAGAAACCACTACACATTTGGGAATACATGCTGAATAGAGTTTTTACCATGGATTTCCTACAAAATGTCAACGGCATTGGTCTCTTCAGTGGGCCACATCTGTTATCAAATTCATTAATGCATTAATGCATTTCCAAGTATACTGTAGATACAGAAAACAGTGTAAACCAACTCATAAAGGGTCTCCTTGTAGCATATTTCAGTACCTTGCAAATTGTGTGTGCAAAATCAGTGCATAGAACAAATATTTCATAAAATGCACGCTTCTTTCCCATGAAAAGTGAGCTGTTGCTATGTCATATTCCTATTAATATTTTCTTATTTAATACAGCATAGTAATAATCTCCATACTCTTTTACTCTAAGGTCTGCTAAATCATAATATAGGGGTTCCAAACAGAAGTAAGGTATTAGTATGTCTGATTGCCCTTTCAAACCCAACAATGCTTCTTCATGAAGCAAACATTGGAGTAGGTGAGTATGGAGATTGATCTCATAAAGTATTACTGTATATGTTAGAACAGGGGAGCGCAAACTTTTTAAGCTGTGCCCCCTGCCAGGCTTCCCAACGGTCTCGCGCCCCCTCTCCTACCATCCACATGCGTCAAATGACGCTCCAGGGTCATGTGACCCGCGGCGTCATTTGACGCTGCATTGCCATGGAGACGCGTCTGAAACAAGGTAAGTTTCCTTGTGGCTGAGGCCTCACGTGATCTTCCGGCATTAAATGCCTGGGGGAAGAGCGCGGGGCCTCTGCAACAGCCCGCACCCCCCCAGACAAAAATCCCGCCCCCCCTGGGGGGCGTGCCCCCCAGTTTGTGCACCGCTGTTAGAACATTGCATGGAATGCAACTCAGGTGTAGGGTAATAAGCTTGTTAATACATTTGTTGGTATATTTGCATGTTTCAGACAGGCCTGCAGCCCTGTCTTTTCCCATTATCGTTTAGCAAATGATGCTTCCAGTGCAGCCAGGGATTCTGGGTAACGACGTGCAATGGGTACTCACAGTGAGTCACTCTTTACTTCTTATCTATTTCAACATGGACCCTTTAAGCTTAGGTTTGCCGCATTACATAGCTTTTCAGCACAGTACAGAGTGACTCACTGTGAGTATTAATTTGCATGTCATTACCCAGAATCCCTGGCTGCAGTGGAAGCACTGTTTGCTAAGCGATAATGGGGAAAGACAGTGTTGCAGACCTGTCTGAGATGCAAGTGGTATTTGTATTTACTGTATACTGTCCAGTGGATGGATTTTGTCACTTGTTTTACCCACCATAACTTTTTTAATGTCTGGTTAATACTTATAAGAAGGCTACCAAGTTACATAGTTACATGGTAGTTACATATTACATAGTAGATGAGGTTGAAAAAAGACGTACGTCCATCAAGTTCAACCTATGCTTAATTTAGACAACAGATACTTTATCTTATATCTACTGTATACTTACTTATTGACCCAGAGGAAGGCAAACAAAAAACCCCAGTGACATATCAGCCAATGATATCTCATAAGGGGAAAAATTAATTCCTTCCTGACTCCAAGAATTGGCAATCAGATTACTCCCTGGATCAACATCCTTCCCATGTATACTTACAGTATTTGGTATATCCCTGTATACCTTTCCTTTTTAAAAAGATGTCCAACCTTTTTATTGAACAAATTTATTGTATCTGCCATCACAGTCTCCATGGGTAATGAATTCCACATTTTAACTGCCCTTTGGCAAGTATTGATGATATTTTCAGCACTTTAGTGGTATTTATTGATCTGGCAGAATTACATTTGTACACATGCCAAAAGCAATACAGGCACTGTAATGAATGTGGACGTTAACTATTGGATCAAAAAGTGTATTCCACTGAGGTGTAGGTTCATCAACGATCTTGAGAAAAGACTTTACATTTTAGATCAACTAAGAACCTTGACGAAAGAGTTTTGGACTAATCAGTAGCATGCATTGTGAATGTGATCTGTCAAAGTAATCCAGCTACAAAACTCAGTAAAAACTAGGGTATTTTAAATGCACCAGATTTGAAGCAACAAATCCAATTAAAAGCAATGAATGAACTGCTTAATCTTGTATAGTTCCACATTTCTGCTCTTTTTGCACATACCAAAACACATTTACACATATGAGGTTTATCATATACAGGTTACTCTTTGTAATTATGTTTATCAAGGTTTTCAGTGTTCCTGTGAGCGAAACCCTCTCTTATAAGGGTAGCCCCCTTTATCTGAAATAATTATCTTGAGGATATATGAAATGTATCACTCCATCACCTTTTAGGAGCATATATATGAGAGATCTTAATAATATTGTTTCCTTTCAATGTTTGATAAGTAAAATTATTTAAATAATATCAAAGGCGTTGTGTCCTATTAATTTTATTCAAATTATTTAATATTTGATCATACCTGAATGTATCCCAAGTTTTACGTTGCCATGGAGAAAATGTGATCAAGTTTACCTGTAAATATATTTTAAAATGCTAATACTGTAGTTGTCGCTATGTACAATTCTGTAGACATTTCTTAAAAGACCAAATATATATAATTTTTGGAGACAACGACTAGACTGATTTTATGATAACTAATGAATGTATTAAATGCAAGTGGTCATAGGTATTAATATGTCTGCTTCTTTTAACATTCATATACAGGTTCTGCAGCAAAAATGTCCGATACATTGAGAAACAAAATATACAATATGTTGGAAATAGATTTGTTGCATTTCCGATTAGCAAGGTGTAGCATTGATACATGTGAAATACATTTATGCCTTGAGATTAATTTATTTTGTGCTATTGCAATGGAAGGCTTTTTTAACAGAACTCAATATTGTAATTAAAGAAGCCCACCGTATTAAATATTAGGAATGACTGAATATGTAAGTAAAACTGCAGAACAAGAAAGAAAATGTAACTCTAGTCAGAAGTACAGTAATTTATGAACTTGGCCTTTTGAATTCCTCAGAGACCAAGATTGTTTCCTGAACCAAGGGGATTTCTTAGAAATAGTCAAATCTGCTATAGGAGACTCCCCAAATCATTTAATTTGGAAACAAGTAGAACAAGGAGGTAGTTTCGGTGCTTTAGTAAATGCACATCAGTTTGTACCGATTACTTAAGTCAGCCCCTATTGTCAATAGTTGTGCTTAACTGAATGGAAATGACAATCCTTCATTTCAATTCATGTTGTACATGTGAAAGTGTTTGAAATATTTATTTTTCAGTTTTGCACTACAATATCAGCTCAGACGTTAGAAGAAAGACTGGGACCCCTGCAAGATTTTACTTTTCTTCCAATGGAACTTCAGATATAATTTCAAGAACAATGGAAATGAAAACGTCTGCAAACTGTAAAATACATCAAGCATTCATGAGGGTAATTTCAACTTTTATTATAGGATTTTATAGGATATAGGAAATATACATATACCATTAAATTAGCAGTTCTGCCTAGGATTTTTAATTGTTTCCCCTAAGTGAGAAACAAGGGGTATCCAGAGCAGAACTGCATGAATTTGAGCTCCGGGCACCCCCTGCTTCTCGAAATACCTCTGTAGGTGCTGCTAGTAGCATCCCTGGCTGAATGAACAATATCGCTCAAATCTTCCACAGCACGGGAGCCAATAGGAAGCCACAACTTCATCCGTTTACAACTTCCTATTGGCTCGCATGACATGGGTGATTGAAACCTCCATGGAGCACCAGTACCCCAGATGGAGGTAAGTATCTCGGGAAGCAGGGGGTCCCCATAGATTCAATTAACACAGTTCCGCTCCGGAGACCCTCTGCTTCCCACCTAGGGGGATTTTCTTTTCTTTTTTTTTTTCCTAAATGCAATGCTGCTTTAATGTTTGTAGATTCACCGTAGACGTATACTTGAGTAAACTAGATTTATTTATGGGTAGTGATGCTTTTTAATGGATCAAAATGAAAAACGGCCATAAATGCGGTTTGTACTTGAAAAGGACCACAAAACGCTTCTTTTCTGATCTTTTGTGAACACAACAGTGGTGATATATGAGGAAGAGATCTGTGAGATCCTGATACAGTAGCTCATATATACATGGGACTATTGTGCACAAAATGACAAGCTAAGAAATACAATTACTGTACATTTCCTTTCAGATTGCAAACATTAGAAAGATCACTGTAATCAAAATCTACCAATCTACATGGCTGTCATTAACCTTTTGCATGTCCTAGCGATGTAACTGGTACTTCAAGGGCCATAGCACGCCAGGGGCCCTTAAAGTGTTCTATTTACATCATAGGTCCTTGCTCATTTTCCAGAGACTGACCGTTTCAACCCAGCACCCAGCCCAATTGAAACGGATGTGGTCAAAAAACTGAATGGAGTCTTCGTGAGTGATATATCAGTCACCCAGCTTCAATACCAAAAATACTGCACCAGATTCATCCAATAGTTAGAAATTCGATTGGTTTCAATGGGAAATGTTTATCTTAGTAAATCTGGTGGACATTTTTGGCCCCAGTTTTGCAGCTGGAAGACCTTGATAAATAACCTCCCCCTCCTTCCTAATAGGAACTAGCTGCCCTGTCCACTGTGTATCACTATGTCAACTCCTTATTTGCCTTAAAAAATACAGTGCATCATAGAGAAATGTACTGCAGTGAGGGGGCCAAGACTTTTAATTTAATCTGCAATATTAGATATATTTGTACTGTACATTTTTTGTTCAGCTCAGTTTCTACATGAAATTAAGCGGACAAAGTTAAATGTGCATGAATGTTGTCACATATACAATTTGCTATAATTTGTGGGCATTGCATAAAATCTGAGAACAAAATAATTAATAGCTAATTAGTTTAATGAAAGTAATATTGAGCAGATACACAGGAGACCTGGTGGACAATTTGTACACATTAAATAATGGGATTTGGTCAAAACAAGTTGGGAGATAAGAATGAAAGGAATGGACACGTAGAAGAACAATCAGTGCCTGTCTCATACACCTAGGGGATCATTTCATCAAGTTTGCTATTGTTATATTCAATGCATCAAGCTGTTCTGTTTTCACAAGGACATGGCTTGGGATTTAAACCCTGGTTTGCAGCATTCCTGCATGGTTAAGTTGCTTGTTGACAAGTGCTGACTTCCGCATTTTTAAAGGCACAATAAAAGCTCAACATGACCAGCGATGTAAGAAATAGCCCCAGAATACACCTTCTGGTGCTGGAATGCACCTGGGATGAAAGGTATCTTTATGGTGTCTTATGGCAGCAGAAGACTGCATTGTAAATTTGTCCCTAAATGGTTCTACGATATCTTGACCTTAAACAAAAGGAGCAAAGTGAAGCAAAAGCAGTGACGTGTGATAGGATAAATATTGGTAAGTAACGCCTCCAAAAAATAAAGAGACATACTTGAATATTTATATTACCTGAACCGATCTGTAGTCCTCTGACCTTCATGGACTCCCCAGTTCCCCAAATATTTGCAGCTTTTTGTGCTGGTTTTCAACACACAAAAAAAGTACAAATTTGGCAGTGAGGTCACCAACATGAAGCGGCAACATCTCCTGAGCGAGGCTGAGCCAGCCATAAGGTCGCTTGTTCAGTGGTAAAACTGCAAATATCTTGGGAACTGAAGTGTCCCAAACACGCATGCTGCAAATTTACTCTGGGGAACCCCTATTTCAGGTAATATTTAAAACTAAATTGCAATGAAAAACTTTTTGCTGATTAATTGTCTCTCCTTAACTTCTTATATGGACAAAACTGCTTGCTGAGGCATGGGGAGTGAATAGGTGCATTAACGTGGACACTAAGAGATGCATGTAACAAATGCTCATATTATAGTTAGTCCTTTCAATGCAAGAATGTTTGAGCTAACTAGTGTAGCATTTTCATGGTCCATAACTGTCCTTAAACATTAGGACTGGAAGAGGGAGTCCACCTCTATAATTCTGATTGCGACAGGCTCAGTCACAATAAACCCTGGATATGAGCAAAAATGCCATGGCTTTTGTTAATCACGATAAGGACATCATAAACGTTGGTGGCATAGTGTATTAATATATACATTTTTATGCACAGACGCTGTAGGACAGTTTTTTGTGAAAATGTGCAAGGTATTCTATGTTTGGGCTGCCTGGTACTGCACACAAAGTGACAACAATCCCCCTATTCAATATAGTTAAAGATTTATTTGAATGGAAGTTGATGTACAGGTGTTAGCGCAGAATTCAGTTCCATATTCAATATGCTATAAGCTATAGCAATAAAGCCAATTCCCAGTGCTGAAGGGAAGTTCAGCTCTATACAAGTGAATGGGAACAAAATCTTCATCATAGGGAAGCATTTTGTACAAGAGCCTATATGAGATAGGGATCAAAACATTTAGCAAATTCATTATATTGCATCTGCATCCATTTCTCTCTCTCTTCTCTCTCTCTCTCTCTCTCTCTCTCTCTCTCTCTCTCTCTCTCTCTCTCTCTCTCTCTCTCTCTCTCTCTGTATATATATATAGATAATGACTTCTTTTCCATTTTTTAGAAAGATCTAAGAGATATCCTCACTCCAATACACATGGAATCTCATTACTCTCTCGGAAAACACATTGTGTATAAAAGGAGTATAGATGAATTCCAACCACTTCAGCCAATTCTTCAGCAGAATGAAGGGAACAAAAATGTACTGAGAAACACGGTAAGAATAAAATTCCTGTGTTCAATGCCTCATGTTCATAATTTAACACTTAAGATGCCCTTAAGGCCATTATGATGTTTTGGGATTTTCATGCCATTATTATGGAGGGGAATGCGTGATGGAGCAGTAAACACGATCAAAATAGAAGTTGAGCCCCCTTCCATTGCCATCACTGGGGGCTTGTCGCAACTACATGATCACTACCCCAAGTGATCACATGTTGCTCAGGTGCCACTGGTCTTCTGGGGGTAAAAGAGTTGGACCAATCTTTTCAAAAAGGTAATATTATACTTATAAAGATAATGGCCAATATATACTGAGACTGAAGTTGCCTTGTGACAGAAAGCTGCTTAGTAAATATTACCCAGTATGTAATCACATACATTTATAGGGAAATTCTGACATCATAAGAGAGGTATTTTACTAATTTCTTATATACAGTAGAACTTTGTAGTTAAATATGTATATGCCTACTGATGTCCGTATTTAAGGGCGGTATTTTTATTTTATATATGCTATTTCAAGAATAATGTATGTATGTATGTATGTCTTTATTTGTATAGCGCCATAAAATGTACATAGCGCTTCACAGTAGTAATACATGTCATATAAATAACAAATATAAATAACACATCATGGGAATAAGTGCTTCAGACATACTGTAAAAGTAACATTAAGGAAGGAGTCCCTGCTCCGAGGAGCTTACAATCTAATTGGTAGGTAGGGAGAACGTACAGAAACAGTAGGAGGGAATACTAGTAAGTGCGTCTGCAGGAGGCCAAGCTTTGTGTCATGTGTCCATGATTATCCAGTGCTACTCATATGCTTCTTTAAGCAGATGTGTCTTAAGGTGGGTCTTAAAGGTGGATAGCGAGGGGGCTAGTCGGGTATTGAGGGGAAGAGCATTCCAGAGGTGTGGGGCAGAAAGTGAGAAAGGTTTAAGGCGGGAGAGAGCTTTAGATACAAAGGGGGTAGAAAGAAGACATCCTTGAGAAGAACGCAAGAGTCGTGATGGTGCATAGCGAGAAATTAGGGCTGAGATGTAATGAGGGGCAGAAGAATGTAAAGCTTTAAAAGTGAGCAGTAGAATTGAGTGTGAGATACGCGATTTAATCGGAAGCCAGGAGAGGGATTTCAGCAGGGGAGACGCTGAGACAGATTTAGGAAAGAGTAGAGTGATTCTAGCAGCAGTGTTTAGGATAGATTGTAGGGGAGACAGGTGAGAGGTAGGGAATAAGCAAAATCTGAAATAACTAAATACAAGAACAAACTATAAATATAGCACTAATGAAAGAAATTCATAATTATTCATATTTAAAGCCTGTGAATTACAAAATGTCTGACAATAATGAGAAACAAATGTTTTGTAAGAATTAATTTTATGGTGAGAATGGGACAGCAGCTGGGATTTTTATCATCATATAATATTTCTATTGTTAAAAAGTAATACAAATCTACATACAGATGTAGCCGGTGTTATTGCACCTGCTGGCGCGTACCAGCGGGTTGAAGTAATGCATAAGCTCCGCCCCTTTTTCCTTACAGGTAATTCAGACACAATAGTGTCTGCTCCCACTGACATGTTGCAATGTCATAGGCAGCATTATCGGCTGTTACATGTGCAATATGTACATTGTATGCATATATGACTTCATAAATATGGCACATCATTTGTGTGTAAGATGTTTGATACATCCCTCATGGACTAGAGAAACAAAACAAGAACAGGGCGCACATCGCACATAGTGAAATACTATATAAAAAAGTGCTTTACTAGGGAAAGATAAGTTCTGCGTACATCAAATTTGATAAAATCAGATAAGGGGTTAGTGGGGTTACCACCCAGCAGGACAGCTGAGGTCGTCTCTCATCACCCGGTGTCCTGCTGTGTGGTAATCCCACTAACCCCTTGTCTGATTTGATCAAATTTGATGTACGCAGAACTTATCTTTCCCTAGTAAAGCACTTTTTTATATAGTATTTCACTATGTGCGTTGTGCGCCCTGTTCTTGTTTTGTTTCTCTAGTTCTGGGGGTGTTGAGCCACCTCTTAAGAAAGGCTGCAGACGTATCATTAGTGTCCTATAAGGTCATTTTTATTGGTTTGCACAATATATAGTGTTCCAATTACCCTTTTACCTAATATTAGCTGCGCACTTTTTTCTTTTGTCATCCCTCATGGACACCTGATTGATATAATTATTTACAAGATGTTGTTTATAAGCCACCTTCAATATGCACTGTCCTGTAGCTGGGTGGATTTTCCTTTGGCTGCGTCCATAGAGGGGGGAGCCGCGCTCCTCCGCGCTGACACGGAGGAGCGATTGCATGAACTAGCAGACGAGCCAGTGTGCGCGATCGGGAGGCAGAGCATTGACATCACTGGGCCAATAGCCCGCGAAGAGCCGACGTCAACGTCATGGCGCTGACTTCACGGCACCATGACGTTGATGCTGCTTCGCTCTGATTGGAGGTTTTCAGCCGACAGCGTGCTTAGAAACAGGTTCTGCAGTCAGCTGAAAATCCCAGCGCCTCAGCACGCCTGCGGACGCTCGCGGGAGCCCCCTCTCAAGACATACTCATTGAGGATGACGGGGCTCATCGCGGAGCGTCCGCACTGCTCAGCGCTGACCGTCCTCTTATGGACGTAGCTTTACTCTCAGAGGAAGAGCTGTCCATTTACAAGGGCATTTTCGCGTGAGCTGTATTAATTGTGATTTGAAGGTGGCTGAAAGAGTGGCTCAGTGAGTAAACGCACTGACTCCGAAAACAGCGACACAGAGTTTGAAGCAGGGGAGTCTGGTTCAAACCTCGGTGTCTGCTTCTTGTGACTTTGGGCATGTCACTTTATCTCCCTGTGTCTCAGGCACCAAAAACATAGATTGTAAGCTCCCCGGGGCAGGGACCTGTGTACAAATGTGTATATATAATGAAGCTTAATGCGTGCACTATGTTGTAATTGTAAAGCGCTTTGAGAATAAAGAATTGTGAGAAAAGCGCTATGTGAAATAAAGTTATTATCTAGAACTACGGAACTCATTTAAAATGGCCACAAAATCACAAAAAGATTTGAACTGACATAACATATTCCACAGATGCTCTCACTTCCCAGTAATTTGCTGTGTACTGGCTAAGTTCCAAGCATGCAGGTCCCATATTTTTCCATTTAATTTGCATGTTTAATTGAAGGGCTACAATAAATTATACATGGTGTTTTAGATGATGTACGGTAAACAAAGAGGAACTGTTCAGTATTAAGAATGATAAGGCACATTTCTGCATTATGTATTGAGAATGTGTGGGAAGATGGTGCTCAAATATAAGTGTAGATCATGCAGTATATAAAAGTTGATATGAAGATGGTTAACTGGAACCCATCATGGTATACTGCACCGACACACTTTATTCGAGCAAATACCCGGTATGTACCTGGCAGATACCTGGAATGCGCCGCTCCTCACCTCTGACAAGCCCCGTTGCATTTGCCTAACCAGCCTGGGTTCATGCCAGGCTGATGGGCGGCTGATCTGTTAAATGATAATGATTAGGATTTAATAGGCTGCAATGCTTCGCGTGTCTACCAGATGGCATAAATTCATGAATTGTAATGCAGTATATATATATGTAGTGTGCAGTATTGCAGCCAACGGGAATAAAATGCTTCAATCCCTGCCGGAAAATAACTCAATGCACTCGGGCAGAAAACAGTCACAAACCTCAATACACCCGGGTATACCCGAATTCGTGGGACTAGCCGAGCTCGAATAAAGTGTGTCGCCAGTGTATAACAGTCCATAAAAAATATACATTTCCAGGGGTAACCAAACCTAGTAGTATCCACTTGATCACTGCATCCAATGGTCTGGATATATAAACCCCATAATGATCCCAAATGAGGTCAAAGGTAAACAATAAGGGCCGAAGCCCATTACCTGCCCATAGGGAAATCCTGAGTAAATCCAGTATTCTTAGGTTCCAGGGCGTGATTTCCTGTGAGGTAAATCAGCAAGTAGAGGTAGTGAAGCAAAGAAGCACAGCACAGAGTCCATCCATACGAAGAAAATAAATTCAGGGCAACTCCATATAAAAAGTATAAGTGGTTTAATCAAAGTAGTGAGGAAGAGAGGACTAACGCACCAACGTGTTTCATCCAATAGGGACACCTTGATAAAGTCCCTATCGGATGAAACGCGTTGGTGCGTTAGTCCTCTCTTCATCACTGTACTTTGATTAAACCACCTTATATTTTTATAGGGAGTTGCCCTGAATTTATTTTCTTCGTATGGATGGACTCTGTGCTGTGCTCCTTTGCTTCACTACCTCTACTTGCATTATTTATTGAATGTGTTGTGGTCAGGAACTCAGCTGCAATGGGGTGTAATTTTGTCCAAAGTGTGATCCCCTCGAGGTAAGAGAAGGGCATTTTATAGGGCATTGCATAAATGGCAAAACTGTTAATTTATGAAACACAAGCATGTGGGTTCAATTCTCAATTCTCATCTTATCTATCCATACATATTCACTTAGTGGTGCTATTCCATAGGACTCCTTCCATCACCTGAAGATATCTTACTGCCCATTCAAGTGAATAGGTCATAATGTCTCTTCTGGCCCTGGAGGGCGTCTCATGGAAATGCCCCAATTGGTAAATATAGCGTTTGTGTGATTGTAGGCAAATCACTTGATCTCTCTGGCCCTAATACCAGCACAATTGTCCTTTTTCTCTTCCACCTCTGGAGACTGCAGATGATGCAAAGAATGTTACCAAGATACCTAATATACAAAAATGATTTGCATGAATATGTTGCATGACATCTAGTGCTGAAGGAGTTAAACAGATTTAGATGTGCATCAGTCCACACAAACCCCAGGGATCTGATTATCTCCGTGTACCTTTGTTCCCTTGTTGTCTTTTATTGCCTAAGTATCTTCATGTTGCCAGTAAGTCTGTCTTTAACATGTATGTCAAACTGCTGAATGCATACACAGTGCATCACCCGCACCTGCCTCAGCACAGCTGTACATGTACATGTAGGTTTTCTTTTCAACATGTGGATAATATGGTCTTTACATTAATGTTCAGAGACGCAAATGCAGCATTTATAAAACAGCTATAGATGTAGCCAGACTTACTGTTCTCGTGACCGTGGACTAACAGTCTGAAATCCTCGGTTCTTCTGCGGTCAGTCCACGGCCCCCACAAACATTCAATTTTGCGGCCTGAGTGGATTAAAGCAGGGTCCCGGGCCAGACAGTCTGTAATAGCTGCACAGGGGAGTCCCAGAGAGAAAAACCCTCTCTGTGTCTCCCCAGAGCAGCTCAATGGAAAATACATGAAGTATTTAGGCTGAATATTTATTGTAGTTATAAACATGAACTTGCTCACTTAAAATAAGATATTACCTCTGATCCAATTGCTTTACGTTGTGTCACACGGAGATGGGCAGATTTGAATTCTGCCCCAGATCGGCCATTTCCTTTGGTCTGTCGATTTATGCGCATCGTCCCAAAAAGACGATCCGTAATGGCGGCTTTTAATGTCCCCTCTTAAAAAAAAAATTTGTTTGAAGTAGGGGGTCTCCGGAGCTGAACCCCATTAAATTCAGCTCTGTGGACCCCCCTGCTTCCAAAGATACACACTTCCATAGGTGCTGCCGGTATCTCTCTGCAGTTTAAATGTAAACGGCTTCCTATTGGTCCACGTGACCGGGACATTGAAACTGAAGAGCGATAATAACACAGAGATGTGTATCACGGGAAGTAGGGGGTCCCTGGTCCCTGTTCAGCTCCAGAGATCCCTTGCTTCAAATGTATTTTTTTTTTAAATTTTAAAAATGGATTTTGTAATCAGTCCGGATTATTAACAATCTGCTCTGATTTTTTTAATGCCAAATCTATGGACGTTTTTTGATGGGGGGGACGGATTTGGCCTGAACTATTCGGGAAATTCCGGTGAACAGATTTGGACTGTTCCACCCATCTCTAGCTGGCATCATTGTTAATAATGCAGATTAAGCCTCTTTATTTGCATGATGCTGTGGAATAAGCTACTGGCCTGAATGTTTATAACATTAACATAATTAGCATTGAGGTGCTTCTTTTATTCTTGCATCTTTTACTTTATAACTTTTACAATGATTGGGCCACGTTTAATGCAAACATTTTAATTTCAGAATATTGTTGCATAATCTAACACAAATACAATTATCTTCCAGTAATGAATGATTCAAAACTGACACCTATTACCCACCCCCCCCAAAAAAAAATTACTCTAAATATAATATAAATAACAATGTGAAAGCACATATTTAGTTTTGGTTTGTTGAGGCTATATACAAAGCAGATTACATTATTGCCATGTTGCTCTTCAATTAATTAATATTCCAGGCTTTAATTTGTATGTCAACTTTAACCTTTCTGCTGCAAATCTGGTGTTAAAAAATAACAGTTTTATTACATTAAGCTATTCCCATTGAAAATAGTTTTTTTTGTTTTTTTTACTTGATAACTCTGGACAGATTGTAGCACCATCATGTCCCAGTTCAATATGAAGGAACCCTGGTCAAATAAGGTGATGGGAGCATGACCCATGGGCTGAGGGATCTGCAGTGATGCTCTGGGAAGGGAGAGAGGAGGACGAGGGAGGTCTAGGTTGTTTAAGGGGCTGTCACCCTGTTACCTACCTCTCTCATGCTCTGAAAGCCTCCCCATAAGGTTAGCAGACAGTACAAGCTAGTGTGGGGGTAATGACATGCCAGGGGCCAGATGTGAGAGGTAGAGGAATGAATGCCCTGTTGGAATGTGGCCCGCTGGATGGTAACATTCCCAGTGGTGGGGTTTGTATGGTCCAAGATGGTGCCTTGGCAGGTTTGGGAGCGCTGATCTTTAGTGGGGAGAATCCTGGGTCATGACCAGGTGAGGTGGACCTAGGGGTGAACTCCTACGAGGGATCCAGGTGTTATGAACCAGGAGTGGTCACTGGGTCATGTAGCGGTGGTGAGTATAATCAGATTCAATGGGTGGGGACACTTGCTGGTCAGGTCCAGGAGTGTTGGTTTATGTTTAATAAAAGGCTGTGGCCATTTGTACTCAACAAAAGAGTCTGTATTTATTCCAACAACAGTGTCTGTATTTAATTGTTTAGGTTAAGAAACGGAATGGGCAGAAATCGAGGGTACAAGGGTCCTGAGAAATAGTAGGGCAATACAGACTTATTGGTTTGCTGTGGTTTCTATTTAAATGAATACTGCGTCATTAACTGTGCATTAGAATGATGGGGTTATGGCGCATTTGCAGGTAAAATAAATTCTACAAATATAGAAACTGGTGTAACTCAGTATGAAGCTGCTCTATTGGCTGTCAGAGTTGGGGAAGCCTCGGTGACCATATAGTGTCCTCTGGACAAGTATGTTTTTTTTCGTCTGGATCATCTTAAGTTATGTTTTCATCTGGAAAGGGCAGGTGTTCCCTCCTCACCAGTCCTATCCACAGAGCTCCAGTATAGTTAACCCAGGAATATAACGAGACATTCATTAGGTTGTATGTCATGGCGGGGTTACTCCCCTCCAGACCTTAAAATATAGGTCTCAAGCCTCCTCCCCATATTTCAGGGTCTGGATTGGAGTAACGCCACCTTTAGGTATGGTAGTGTTAACTTAACATGGAGATAAGCCTAAGCTAACGAGTTAAGTAATGGCTGTTTATGCATATAGTTAGCTTCGTGGATATGCGTTAACCTCAGGAAAAATAACGTCCATTAATTATTTTGATAACAGTACTTGGTTAGCACTGAGTTTACGGATCTCTGTGCATCTGGGCCTAGGATTATTGTGCACTGTGGCAAACTTCAATATACTGTTGTATTCATGAGTGCTCCAGTCTATGTTTAAAAAGCCTGCACTGACAATTATTGAATACATAACTTTATACCAGCGGTATCCAATAGAAATTCAAAGTTAGCCACACTTGTGGTTCTCATTTTTCCATATTTGTCACACTATCGTATTAGTCACAATAGCGTTGCACTCACGAGTCGCGCTGCCCGCCGCATTGCGCCTGTTCCCGGGGCTGCAAACAGTTTTCCCAGGGCCCTCTCTCCCCCACACCACTCCTGTCTCTCCTTCCCCAATACACTAGCACCCTCTTTATCCACCTTTAAGACCCACCTTAAAACACACCTGCTTAACGAAGCATATGAGTAGCTCTGTGACTAACACTATACACCTGATACATAAAGCTTGGCCCCTTGCAGACACACTTACCAGTATGCCCTCCTACTGTATCTGTATGTTCCTCCTACCAATTAGATTGTTAGCTCTTCGGAGCAGGAACTCCTTTTCCTAAATGTTACTTTTATGTCTGAAGCACTTATTCCCATGCTCTGTTATTTGTATTATTTGTTAGTTATATGATTGTCACGTGTATAACTACTGTGAAGCGGTATGTACATTAATGGCGCTATATAAATACAGGCAGGCATACATACACACACTAATCCCTCCTCCCCATACACACACTAAGCTTCCCCACACCAAATACACATAATATTCCCCCACACCCCAAATATACATAACCCCCCACCCAGCCCAAATACACATAACTCCCCCTCACACATCTCAAAAACACATAACCCACCCACACAACCCAAAAACACATAATAACCCCCCTCACACAATCCAAATAAATATAATAGCCCCCCACTCCCTAAATACACATAACTTCCCCCCCGCACACCCCCAAAACACATAATTCCCCCCACACACCCCAAATACACATAATAATCCCCCCTAAACAACCCAAATACACCTAATAGCCCCCCTACACCTAACCTGGGGGGGAGGACTCCGGAGCCATATGGTGATCATGCAGCCAATGCAGAAGTGGGACCAACTCCCGGTGTGCAGGGGTCTAAATGAAGACACCGGGCAACCGAGCCCACCACAACTGCCGGGCAGCCAAGCCCCCCGCATCCACTGGCCAGCCTAGCCCCACGCATTCACCAGCTAGCCAGCCAGGCCCCCCCCCCTCCCCCTGCAGCTACCAGACAGATGTTCTGGCTCTCCCCCCTGCCTGTGCTCCTGGTCACCACAACATTGTGTCCTATTCATCACATGTGGTGAGTGGCGAACATATTGGACACTGCTGTTGTGTATGCTGTATGTACAGTTTGACTACATTTTAATTTCACTTCAAAAAAGTTTGAAGACTATTTTGTCATTTGTTTTTCATATATTTCTATTTCTTATGTTTAACATTTAACTTTTTGGGATATTTTGACAGGTTTCTTTTGCAAGGCACTGTACCTTAAAAAACTGCTCTGCAGACTTACAGATATCTGGAAAAATTTCATTTCCAAAGTAAGTAAATGTGCTACAAATATTCAATAGCATATACAAGTCTAGAGTGTGAGATGTTGGAAGCTTATCTTAGCAGAGTTGTTGTTGGCTAATTATCACGTGCTAACAATCTTGACATTAACTAGAACTACTCAAACAAAACAAAAAACGGGTATGGTATTGAGGAGATCACACACACAACGTATAATAGTGGTAACTGTCTTATTGTTATTACATCAATGTAGAGTTATTTGACATTAAAGAGAGAAACAGTTTTATATTAATTGGAAAATGTTACCGTACCCTTGTCAAAAAAAGCAGATACAAAACTTTATAATGATAGTGTCTCTTTAAGATACTTATTGGAGGAAATAAATCTAACACTCACACCGATATAGAATCAACTGCAGGACATAATCTTGTTTAGTGATTCTCGCCCATATTTAATTACAGACTATTTCCTAAGTCCGGCCCCCCTGCTTCCCATCCTATTAGTAAAATAGGGGGTAGTGGGGAAAAGACTGCTGCTTTACTGCCCATTCACTTCAGGTGCCTGAAGGCGTCTTTTAAAATAGCACCATTATTAAATATGGCCCCAAATCACTTAACACGATATGCACTCATAAATGATTCTGTCTAGTCTTGCAGTTTTAGTCATGATATTAAGTAGATCCTAATATGGAAATACCATTATTACACAAAGGCAGTTTTGTGGGTTGTCACACTTCTGTATAAGCACCTGCTCCTTGATGATATCTTTCTACTACAAACATTGACATTCACTGAGAAATAATATCTGTAATACATATATTTTAACATAAGTGGATGAAATGTATTATGTTCACAGTCTAGCAAGAATTTTTATGTACAAAAAAAAGTCATAAAATAATGTGGCTACAATGTTAGCAATATGTTTCTCTGTAATCTGCTGTTGTCTTGGAACCTGGCTGTTTATGCAGGGCTTTCACCTTCTGTTGCTTGTCTCTGTGCCAGCTTCTCTCCCTAAGGTGTACAATGACTAATGCTTTGGTTTCAAGCCAGATCATTCTATAAATGTCAATTTCCGTGAAGCTCTCCTGCAAGCCTTACCGACATTTGCTTCCAGAATTTTGGGGGGGAATAAATACTCCTGCATTTATGTCCCAGGCCCATTTAGACAAGTCTGTTTGTTTTTCGTGAACAATAGAAAACACTTTTTGAATATTCATCCTAATGACATGACTAATAGTTTCATATTGTATATTCCATGGTCATTTTTGTTATAAAAGAACCTACAGTATGATTTGTAAGCAGTGTGTGTATGTATGTATGTATGTTTGTGTATATATATATATATATATATATATATATATATATATATATATATATATATATATATACAGTGGTTGACAAATCACCAAAAAATCTACTTGCCACACAAAAAAATCTACTCGCCACCTAGTACCAAACGTGTGCTTTGCTTCGAGCAAATGTATAGGTTTGTCGAACACTGTATATATATATATATATATATATATATATATATATATATATATATATATATATATATATAAAAATTATAATATCATTCTGAGAATGGATAAATGCTTGTTCTGCCACATTTCTTTCAAATTCTATTATTTATTGCACTTTAGATATTTTTTTATTTTTCCTTGCTCGGGGTTCCAATGCTGTCCCCCTAAAATAAATACCACTGGGCTTATACTTTTATAATATAATTTATCATATGTGCATTTTTTTTTTAGACCTTATGAAAACAAAACGTACATTGCTGTTGGAAATATGAAGACTTTAATGATAAATATTACTCTGTACAATGCTGGAGATGATGCATATCAATCTACCGTTCAGATGCGACTTCCCAGAGGCCTTTACTTTGTCAAAGTTGTAGATCTGGTAAGTGAATAGGCTTTAATGTTACTGCCATGCAAAACTTAGCCGTGGGAATTATTACATTGCACAGAAACAGGAAAACACAAGAATCAGCACTGGAGTAACTACAATTGCAATCGCCTACTTACCTACTGAGCCAGTGTATGTTACTGCTACACAAGGCCGCAGACATGTTTCCCGGGCCCATGACTAGAGTTTCCACTGGGCCCCCCTCACAGTATCAGCGGCCTTGCGAGACCCCTCCTCTATGTCATACTCCCAACTCTTTATCACCTATTCCATGTTGGGTTATCTTATCTTGCCTATGTATATAATGACCATTATAATGGCCATTTTATACATACTGTAGGCAAGATTGGGCTAGCATTAGCCTGGGGTAGATAATAAAAAAGTGGTGGTACTTTTTGTCGTTAGCCAGGTATCGATACATATTGGAAGTTGATACTCGGCATAAAAATAACATTTGCCGTATTTACTCATTTTGGTACCAGTCCTGATATTTCTATCGGCATCATTAATAAAATGCCTTATTTTTAGCGTTACAAAGTTGATGACTTATGATGCACCTTAAACATAACGCATTTTGGGGCTTTTGGACTTTGATGACTCTGGGACATAGATTTAAAAAATGAAACATGTAACCCCTTAAACATGTCAGTAGTTCACTTTGATCCAAAGCAGGAAATATTTGCCTGTTGAAACTACAAGTTGAACATCCTCAAGGTCTAATTATTCTGCCTATGCTGACTGATAAACACTGAAAGATAACAGATACATTTTGTCAGCCAGTTTCTTCCAACAAATGTGATTATTTTCCTTTATCTGCAGTCTGAGAAACAGATAAACTGTGAAGTTAATGAAGAAGAAAACCATTTGATAAGATTGAACTGCAGTGTTGGTCACTTTTATTTTGATTCACTGTCAAAGGTATGTTCAGAAACATATTCTTAAAGTCTATTAATTACAGTAGTTATGGTAATTAGATAAGGGATCAACGTCTAAAAATACATTAAATCCCTTCCTTGCTATTTGGGGAGTGTCAGTAGGGGGTGATGTATGAAAGTCTCCCGGCAGCAAAATTAGGGCAAAAGTGGTGTTAAAAACACTGCATCAGATTTATTTATCAAGAAAAGCCTATTGGTTTCAATAAGAATGTTTTCCTCTAATAAATCTTGTGTAGTTTCTATGCGCCTGTTTTGCAGCGGAGAGACTTTGATAAATGATGACGCCCTAGTCAGGGAGTAATTAAACTTTGCACATATTGTACTAAGAGCATATTTATTTTTGTGCTAAAAGGTAATATAAACCTTCAACAATGTGCATCATATGTATGAAGGCTTCATACAGGACCCATAATGCATGGTTTGAAATGGATTTTGATGCACTGTGTAATGTTGAATATCTGGTATATACAATTCAAATTTAAACAGAATTATGTGCATTGTATGTATATATATATATACATCTAAACCCCGTTATAACGCGGTCCTTGGGGTCCACAACCCCAAGACCGCGTTACAACCGGGGTCGCGTTAAAATTTCACCGGCATCAGCGAGCTTCCTCATTACAGATTTAAATCTCCTCAATTTTGCCGCCTTACCAGTGCTCTCCTCTTCCTGCTGTCCACGTGCTCATATCTCTCTGCTCTGCTCATCTCTCTGCTGTCTTGCCGTCGTGTGCCATTGTTTTTTTCAAACATTCAATTCAATGCTTTATTGACTACCAGACACAGACACAAATAAACAGTAATACATTTTGTACAAAACACATGCAGGGATTGAACTCGGGACCTTCTGATACCAATGCCTTGCCTCTTACCTCTACACCATAGGCTTGGTGTGACAAGACAACCTATAAATATATTTATCCTCTACAACACAAGGTACATGTCACTGTTACATCTTAAGTCTATTTCTAGCTGTCTATGACATCACACAGCTCCTGTGGTCTAGTGGTAGAACTCTTGCCAACATATGAAAGGGTCCTGGGTTCAATTCCTGTATGAAATGGTATAATTAACTTTTTTAATAAATTATTATTTTAATTATATTGTTTAATTTATAAATATATAATTCTTTATTATTCTTTATTAAGTAATAATTATTCATTAATCAATAATGATGTATTAATAATAATCCATTATTAATCATTCTTTATGATTAATTATGTATTATTAATAAGTATGATTATTAATTATTATTAACAGTTAATTAACTAATTAATAATTAATGAATAATTATGTATTAAGTATTATTAATAATTATTAATTAATAATACTATTATTATTAATTATATTATGATTAATAAGTATGATTATTAATTATCATTAGCAATTAATAATTTTTACTAATTAATAAGTATTACTAATACCTAATAATTATTAATACCCAATTAGTAATAATAATAATTAATAATTAATTATTAATAAAACTTATTAATACTTAATTATTAATAATTAGTAAGTATTAATAATTGTTGTTAATAATTAAGTATTAATTATTATTACTAATTGGGTGTTAATAATTATTAAGTAATTATTAATACTTAATTATTAATAACAATTATTAATACTTACTAATTATTAATAATTATTAAGTATTAATACGTTTTATTAATAAGTAAGTATTAATAATTATAATTATTAAGTATTTAGTAATAATTATTAATTAGTTAATTAACTGTTAATAATAATTAATAATCATACTCATAAAGAATGATTAATAATGGATTATTATTAATACATCATTATTGATTACTGAATAATTATTACTTAATAAAGAATAATAAAGAATTATATATTTATAAATTAAACAATATAATTAAAATAATAATTTATTAAAAAAGTTAATTATACCATTTCATACAGGAATTGAACCCAGGACCCTTTCATATGTTGGCAAGAGTTCTACCACTAGACCACAGGAGCTGTGTGATGTCATAGACAGCTAGAAATAGACTTAAGATGTAACAGTGTTGTGTACCTGTGTACCTTGTGTTGTAGAGGATAAATATATTTATAGGTAAGGCATTGGTATCTGAAGGTCCCGAGTTCAGTCCCTGCATGTGTTTTGTACAAAATGTATTACTGTTTATTTGTGTCTGTGTCTGGTAGTCAATAAAGCATTGAATTGAATGTTTGGAAAAAAAAAAAAAAAAGCCCGATGGCACGCGAGGGCAGAGAGAGAGATGAGCACGTGGACAGCAGGAAGAGGAGAGAGAGAGATGAGCACGTGGACAGGACAGCTGGAAGAGGAGAGCGAAAGGCGGCAAAATGGACGATTTGAGATGCAGGTAAGATGGCAAAATTAGGCTTTCAATTCGGGAGCCATGCTCAGACCGCGTTATAACCGATTCGCGTTATAATGGGTCGCGCTATAACGGGGTTTTGCTGTATATATATATATATATATATATATATATATATATATATATATATATAAATAAATAAACCAGTATTTAGTGAATATCAAATATTAGTGTACTATTATTTATAATAGCTATACTGGGAAAATTATGTAAAATTGTTAGCCTACATAATAAAACATTCATGCTGTGTCAAATGCATTTTTAATTGATAAATAACAACATAATTCTGCACTAAAACTATGAACAGATCCTTTAGGGTTTACATCAAGTTGAACTTGGAGGATAGTGTATTTACACACGGTTTTTGACGCCCCCAGAATTTTTTCTTTTGCCACATACAATTATCATCTGTATGCTGATGGCACAGATTGAGAAATTTCAGGTTAGTAGATAGGCGCACACAAGAGCAACTTGAAATGAAATGACTATCAAAAAGTAGTTTGCAACACTTAGTACAGTACATGCAGTAGGCCCCATTGTTTCTTACACAGTACAACTTAAAGCGGCATTCTTTAAAAAAAAAAAAAAAAAAAAAATGTTTTACCCAGAATGAAAGTAAGTAGAAGATCCAGGGCACTACGGATTTGTAGAAAAGAAATGTATTCTTTCAGTGGCAAACAAAGTTTCGAACTGGACAGAGTGCTTTATCAATTGACTGGCCTGATTACCCAGAGTGAAGCAGGGGGTCCCCAGAGCTGAACAACGTGAATTTCAGCTCTGGGCACCCCCTGCTTCCGGAGATACTTACCTACATAATAAGTGCCGGTTGCCGCTCTGCTCGGTTACCAGGGCGGCGTTCACATTACAGGCAGTCCTCGGTTATCCAACAGAATCAGTTCTGGAAGTAGCGTTGGATAGTGAAACCGTTGTAAAGTGAGTCCCATGTTAATCAGTGGCGGTGAGCATTGGATAACGCATTCTGGCGTTGAAAAACGGCCCATAGGGAGGCATTGTAAAGCGTTGGATATGCCATTCGTTTGTAAAGTGAAACGTTGGATAGCGAGGACTACCTGTATGGTGGAGTTTCAAAGCTCCCACGCCCTGCAGGCCACTACAAAGCCATGATGTCATCAGGTTCAAATTTAAACTTTAAAGCCCAGCTATCTCAGCCGGAGCGGCTACCAGCACCCCCCTACAGAGGTAAGTATCGCTGGAGGTAGCGTATGCCCGGAGCGTAAATTAATGGGGTTTATCTCCAAAAATCCCCTGCTTCAATCCTGGGTAAAAAAGAAAAGAGCTTGGATTGCTCCTTTACGCATGCAATGAAGAAGCATGTTTTCCCAATTTGTTTACCCTCGAAACGCTAGCACTGGCCCCAATTAAAAAAGACTGAAGTTTTACATTATCCTGAGTAGTTGTTTTTCAGTCCACCACAGTTACCTTATGCATTTATCTTGCCAAGTGTATGCTGACACCAAGGCTTATCCAGTAGGTTTTTTTTTTTTTTTAAAGTACTTAATAATTCAGGTGGTGCCAACTTAGCAAAATCAGGTTTCCTTCTGTGGCAAAGCTCTAAAGTGTGTAAAATGTGTAACGTTCATTAACTCCTTTGGTACTGGACAGCACCAGTGGTGGAAGTGTGATGATATTAGGGTGTATGAGAATATAGGAAGTACCATTACATGTTATATTTTTTATGACTAGAGTAAAACACAAGTTATCTTGTTGGCAATAAATGAGTTTGTTTAGAAATCCGTGGAGCACTGTTCCTTTACCCTTCATTATACTTTGGATTATCACAGAGAGTCCAGAACCAGGAGTATTTGTATCCTTTATTCATTTTTTTGACAGTGTGCAGCATTTTCCCTTTATTTACAGAGTAAAACATAGCCACTCTTTAGACAGATCTATTAAATGACTTTAATATTTATACAATTTGTTTTCTATAGCAAGAGTTTTCATTTCTCCTGGATTCAAGCTCAATTAGCAGAGCCTTGGATGATCTCAACATCACCGTAACTACTGCCTGGTAAATATTGCTTTACATAAAAATGAAAAGTGCCGTGTTCAGAAAAGCAAGATATCCGTAGCTTTAAAGAAAAATGTCTGTTGACTTTTACTGATTAGCATCATAATAGAGTCCAAATTGTATAATAATCAAGTTTTGAAAAAGCTCATTATGGGACGTTGGGTTAATGAGACCAGAACTGAAATGTCATGAAAAGATAACATTGTCAACATTGTTATTATCCTTAATTCAAGTTTAGATATCACCTCTTGATTGCTTCTTCTTTATCTTATCATTCACAATGATCTCTTCTTCCATTATACTGGGGGGGGGGGGGGGGGAAGGGGTGAGATTTTACTTAAACATGTCTAGCTGTTCAAGAGGATTTATTATATAGACTGTAAGTGCACCATATTTTGCTAATGTTCAATTTGCTGAAAGAATTATAATAACATTGCATGTTTTTATACCCATAGTGAGAATGAAGTAAATGAAGACACCTTATTAAATAATGCTGTCACTTTTACAGTGCCCACAAGATATGAGGTTCAACTTAATGTACTTGGGTGAGTTATATGTAACATTCTGTCATTATTTTTCATCCAGCTATTCTTTAACGTTGTTTATTGATATTGATCACATCGCCTCAGCTATTCACTCTGTTGTTACTGATATCTTTCCTCTTCTCTCCAACCCTACTACTACTTTCTTGTGACTTTTTTTACCTACACTATAATAGTCCCTTTATTTTACTTGTTTCTCCCTGTATCATATGCCAATTTGATCCTATACCGTCTCATGTCAACTGATCCTTTGCACCCAACCTTGTTCCTATGCTCACCGACATCATCAATTCCTCCCTCCATTCAAGCATCTTCCCCACTATCTTTAAGAATGCTATAGTGAAACCTCTTCTCCAAAATAACCTTGGCTTTGTTCTAACTATTGTCAACAATGCACTGATAACTATTCAACTGAAGTGAAGTTGACCTATTGTTCATTGTACTTTACCTTGCTTCTCACAATAATAAATGGAGGGGCTTGAATCTTTCCAATCTGTCTTCCATACAGCTCTATGGAAACTGCCCTTACTAAAGTAGCCAATGACCTCAATGCTGATAAATCATAAGATCACTAGTACTCATAGTCCTTGACTTTTCTGCTGCTTTTTACACATTTAATAGTTCTCTACTCCTTCACACTCATAAGTCTGTTGGTATCCATAAGGCCGTGTCCATAGTAACAGCGACGGCGCAAGCGATATCGCGCGCGCTGAAATAAAAATGCTGGAAGGCAATGTGCTCGGCCGTAGAGCGCGGGTGCATGAGAGCGACCAATACTTCGCGAGACAACATTTTTATTTTGCCACGAGACGGCCGGGTCACGTGCACGGTTCAGTCAATGTGGGTGAACTGCTCATGTGACGTCACAGGCACGCCTTCGGCATGCCCCCGTCACGGATCGCTTCTAGTACAGGCGCACATTACGTCACGCGCTCCTGTACTATATCCGAGGCCTAACACAGCTCTATCCTGGTTTCCTCACACATCTTATCTTATTTACATGTTCCATCGCTGTATAGTGTCTTTTAGCAATTCCTCTTCATAATACAATCCTCTATCTCTTGGGCTAGTTTAGGACTCAGGTTTGGGGTCTTTCCTCTTATCTCTATACACACTTACATTGGGTGTGACACCGTTAACTCTAACTTCAGACCCATGTCTTACAATCCAGTCCCAAATGTCTGAATGTATTTATACTCAGGTTTTAACTGGAATTCAGAACATTAAATCCCAACTAAAGAATGTGCCATTGCTCCTTTTCTATCACAGTAGATGGCTCTACTATTTACGCAGGGGTGAGCAAACGTTTTATGCCGAGCCCCCCTTTTCATCCATGATATTTGTCGGGGGGCCCCCTGCCTGTAATCAAAATCACATGAAAAAAAAACTTTAAACGGTATACAATACAAATACGTATAAATACTTGCATTTCAACATTATATCGACGTGTACGATATCATATGTGACAATCTCAAGTAGATTCTCCTCATCTCCTCTCTCCAATCCCCTTTCTATTGACGTCAACAGACGCATGCTGCAAATGCATTCTTTAATATTGTTTAAATTCTCAACGCTTAGTTAGGGACATTAATTATTATCCCCCATAGACTGTAAAGTGTCTGCAGAACTGCAGGGTTATAGCGACCAGAAGACAGTAGGACAGGGATGAGAGAACCATGAATGCACTAAAATCTCAATGGCACACTGAGTACTGTTGGCAGTATTACAGAGGATGCTCTGCCTCGCTAAGCTGGAAAGCATTATTAACTCATTAAATGTAACAGCTGAACTTTGGACCTGACAGGCTACAGATAATGAAATCGGGCCACCTCCTGTGTATAAAGGCTCAGAGGGAAGAAGGAAAACTTCCCCTGAACACTGCACCAGGCCTCCCAGGAACTGACACTCTAGATCAGACAGCACCAAGGCTCTGGAGCTTGGGAAGTGCACAGCAATCCTTATATACTATGCAACTTATTAATGCATCAGGTGACCCTAGAAAGCAGTAACATGGCTTGGATTGGGTAATCTTATCTTACTCTCAAATTCCTTGCTGAAGAGCATTGCACTTACAGTATCATAATATTTGGAGCTGTAACATGTTTGAGATGTCCCATGCAGGCAGTATACTAGTATGGGAGATGTCCCATGCAGGCAGTATACTAGTCTGTTTATTTGGCCGGTATCTGGTAATATTTTTTATTGGTGGACTGTCAATGTCACATACTGTAGGCAATTCTTTTTGGGGGGCATTCATCCACCCCTTTTCAACCTCCCTTCCATCTCCCCCCCCCCTCCTTTTTCCTTCTCCCATTTACCTCTTTTTGTCATCCACCCTCCTATTTAGCAGTATTATTTGTTATACCTTTTTTTACTGTTATGGGGTGTTTTTCCTTGTTTTTGTGTTTCAGTAATATTAGAGTACATTGAGTACAATTCAGATGGCCTACCCTTTCTTTCAATATCAGCTGTGCCTCCTGTCCTGTGTGACTGAAGAGAATCGTGGCGAAGCAGGGTGCCAAGTGCCAGAGCAGGAGCATTGGCAGGAGCAGAGCAGGGACATTCCACGTCAGACTGCTGTCCTCCTGCAGTCCTCCTGCGTTCTGGCCCTCTTCTTCCGATCCAGCAGCTACTCTGACAGGGTTCTTCTGCAGCCGCCGTACCTCTGCCTTCTGCCCGCCCACACCATCATGTTCTACCACCTGCTCGCCCGCACACAGCATGTTTCGTCACCTACCCAGGCTGCGCCGGCCTTGCGTCCCCCTTAAAAAATCTCGTGCCCCCCCAGTTTGCGCAACCCTGATCTACAGAGTCCTGTTTTTCTCTTTCAACTCAAGCACTTTTTCTAACTCCCCCCACACTAATAGTAGTATATTTAAATCTATTTACAATGCTGTTGGTATAGTCCCACTATTACCTTGGTCAGTCTCTGCTTCATTGCTCCTTCACTTACTTAAAATATATGCTAAATACAAAATTCCATTCCTGTCCGTCTAAGCTGTATACTCTTCTACCGCTATTAACATTGCAACCACAATTACTCTGTATAATCTAAAGTGGCCCCTGCCCAACTCGTTTTTTTTGTCTCCCACACCGAAACAAACATATAATAAACAATATTTGGGCATGTAGGGTTGGAAAAACCTGTACAGCCACCAACCCGTTAACATAATAATTTACAATAATAAATAAACAGCTACTTCTGTCTGGAGTCTAAACAAACATCCCACAATGTCCCCTAATGTCCACAATGTTCACATACTGTATCTCAAGCTTTTACTCGGTTTACTAAGCTCACTCTTTCCATTTTAATAACAAATGGGTTTATTCTATATCCACCATAGCAGCCTATATCGGATGTTTTCAGACTAAATTCCAAAAACGGCCGTTCATATACTTCAGTAGATATAGAATAAGCCCCTAAGCTAAAAACACACACACATACACACACTTATATAGATATACAGAACACCTACAAGCTCAAATTGAACCCCCCAAAATACCCACAACATATATATAAGCATATAAGTTTCACAGAGGAGTGCTACTGAGCATGGCAATATATATTTAAAACCAGAGACATAACATAAAACACAGACAAAGCTCAGTGCACATCCAGAAAAACTTATATACGGTACAGTGCCTAAATATACATGTATAAATAACTAATAAATAAAATGGTCTTTTAGTTTAACATTTTGGCCAAATTGGCCGTAATATAAGTTTTTCTGGATGTGCACTGAGCTTTGTCTGTGTTTTATGTTATGTCTCTGGTTTTAAACACTTATATAGATAGATGTGTGTGTTTGTGTATAGATATAAATGCTTATATTAATAAATAAAGCACAAAGTTTTACAAGAGGACATTTTGGTTTGATGATCATCTACTCCCTTCATATGAGCTTAAAAATAAACCTCCATTGTTTATTGCATACCATAAATAAATAAAACATGGTTAACAACACTTTTTTTTCCAGAACTGTTTCACCAACTTCATTTATATTTGGGCCTACTGAAGATGGCTTGTGTAGAATGGAAAAAATAGACTTCACTTTCAATGTAAGAGTTGTTGATTTATTTATTTTACACATTGTTCAACTGCTACTCAAAGGGTTAGGGTGCATTATTACTCCCATAGAAATTAACATGCTGTAATAAGGAGTGTGCCGGAACACTTCTAACTCACATAAGCAGGTTCCTTAACTAACTTAAACTTGTTGCCATAAGTAAAAAAAAAAAGACTCTAAAACATTATGGTGGATCTTCTGATGTTAAGGGGTCATTTGAATGGCTGCTGACAATTTATAAAGGTTATTGGGGGTAATTCTATATAGTCTAATGGTGCTGTTTCTTCCATTTGTCGCAAAAATGGCGAGAACAGACCAAATGGCCACATCAGACTATAGAGAATAAGGCGCACAGTGTTTTGGTGACTGGACCCTTGATACTGGGTGTTGGGTTCATCAAATTATTTTCTATTATAAATTTAAAAACAAAAAGTGTACTTCATAATTAAAATAGCTTTCAGTGGAATATGTTTCCTTTATAAATGTGGTGGGGTTTGCATAAGGAGTACGCATTTGGCATCAGAGAGATTATTATAAATTGGCCAAAATACAGTACATGTATGGATTACATTTCTCAGCTATATTTAAAAAATATTACCACCACATTCAGTGCAATGACTGTTACTCTCAAAGGTTCAATATGTGATACCACTTAAGATAAAATATTCTTCTTTGCTGTCATATTTTACCGAACCTGTTCATTTTCTATACAATAATTTTTAATTTCTTATCCACAATATCTGCCTGCATTCTTATTGTTTTAAGGAAGATTTTAATGATTGTCTTGACTCTAACAAATAGTGTCTTTATTTTGTAATGATGAAACAATATGAAGAAAAGTCTTTTGACATTTCAAATGGTAATCACAACATCTGAAATAACCTTTGTGTTTTAGGGCAGGGGTGCTCAACCAGTCCTCAAACCCCCCCCACCTCTCCCCCCAGACTGAGCCTCTGATTGAGCTACCTGTGCTGAAGCTGGGATATCCTAAAAACCTGAGCTGTTGGGGGGCTTGAGGACTGGAGTAGAGCACCCATGTTTTAGAAGATAAATGAACATACTAATGTTCTACAATTTTCCTCAAGGTCATCAATATTGGACCAAGTCTGGCTCCGGCAGCAGAGCTTGAGATAATGGTGCCTAATACTTTTGCTCCAAACGACATCAAGCTCTTCAATGTTTTGGACGTCAAGGTATTTTGTAGGCATTTCCCTGTGTTTATTGGATCTGCTGAACAATATTGTACACTGATCATTTCTGAACATAGAACAGAAGTAGGTTGTGTTTGATTGTATTTATAGCAAACTATGCTCAAACCAGACAAAAATATCACTTCATTACACACAAATCCAATATTATATTACATAGTAATAATAGACAGTAAATCGTACACAAAATAGTTCCAACTCAAAAATAAACATTCACAAAGGTGAATGTTGATCTCTATTTGTGTGTCATCTTATTTATATAGCTGCTACCATGCGTGTAGTTCTTTACAAGCATCAGGATACAGAGTATATGATTAAACTCCCAAGGAAAATACATCAACATAAAAGGAAATAGCTTTTTTTTTTTTTTAAATCTCTAAAAAGATTTCTTCTGCATACTGTATGTCCTGTAGCAGCACAGTGGGAATTATATGTCACCCATTTTGGAGAAAGCATAATCTTCATACTTTTTCACACCTTCCTTGACACTATTGACACTTGATTAGTTCTGTTAACATGCTAATCCCTTCACCATTCATCACATGGTGACTCCCAAGATCCAGAACTACATATCTCCTTAGGTTTATATGCTTACCGTATGTTCTGCTGTCCTACTGCTGTATGCATAAGACCTGTGTGGTGTTTAAGGCTTTGTACACATAATTATTAAGAGCTCTCTTGTTGGTCCATTGAAGGAACTTTCAGTGTATTCACAGTGTATATTGGTCCTATAAATGGATCACTACAAGAATTTTACGATTCCATTTTTACAGTAACCCTACCCAAAAAGAATTAGGGTGATAGATGTCTAGAGAAAAGTTTACATCAGCAAACATACAAACTGTTCAGATGAAAGATCACAACTCAACTCCATTATCCTTTATTGCTGCAGGGGCTAAATGTCCAGTTCGTCAAAAGTGTACATTGATACACAGTGACATTTTATTATACATTATTTGTTATGTCTAAAACACAGAATTTGATACACTCCATTATAAAATGTATTCATGTAAACACCTATTGTCCTATTGTTAAATATAGCAGTGAACACAAAATCCAGGGGGAGCATGGGGAAGAAACACAAATAAATTTAAGTGCAGCAGAATAGCAATGTGGAAAAAATGTTTCCAAATGACTTGGCTCTTATAGAATGACTACTTACAGGATGTAAGAGTAAAAACAGCAGGGTTGACTCACACAGTCAGTGGTAAAAAGTGGTAAAGTTGTCATCTGGGTGGATCAGGTTCTCAGGAGGATATGGCCCAATAACAAGAGAAAGAAACTGGCATAGCGCAGATCAACCAAGGTATAAAAAGTTTATCACAATAAAAGTAATGTACTCACAATATAACAATTAAAAAAAGGGCATGTCACACTGCAATAGTGTAAATGAGGATGATAGCTCCACTCAGGTAAGACTCCCGCTCTACGCGTTTCTTCACGTGTTAACGTCGGCTTCGTCAGGAGACAGAGAGAATGAGCTACTTAGGAGGGAATCTTTCTGGATTCACCGTCTAGGGAGTCTTACTCAAAGGGGGCTTAATATGGAGTTGGATATTATGCCATTTTTTAAATAAATTTGTTCCTAACTTTGGCTTTGTCTCCCCTTTAGTCAATTCTCTTGCTCATCCAACTTCTCCTTCTTTTGCAAGTGTCCATATATTCTGTGCCATATAGGTTTTATTATATACTTTTTCTGTATTAATTAGGTTCAGTTAGCATGTGTCGTATATTCACTCACATACCCTGTTGTACTATCACCATCTAGCTATAGGATTTTATATTTAATTTGTATAACTTTCTGCAAGTTTGTTGTATGTATTAACAACTAGGAATTAAGTATCCAGTGAGTGTGTCCATTTAGTTTGTTTCCATATAAGATATCTGTGATGACATATTTGATCACATTCCCATCATATTTATGCATCCATGTGTTCATTATGAACTGTGTCATTGAGCATGTTTCCCTCTAATAGGTATTTCTTTTAATATTTTAATATTTTCATTTTATATATTTGTATACATGTGTATATCCTCATTATCCATCTATATCTGTCCATACCTCCAAATGCCTGTACTCCCATGCATTGCAGTGAGACACAGCATTCCTTTATTACTTTTCACCCCAGTAGCGCTTTAAGGAACAGTGTGTTCCCTATTAACAATCAGGCAACCAAGCTATTTAAGTTAGAACTATGACCATGAGATTCCACACTCCTGCCGAAGCCGACGCTAACACGTGGCGAAACGCGTAGAGTGGGAGTCTTACCTGAGTGGAGCTATCGGAAGAGGAGTCCCAGAAGGTCCAGCCCTCACCCAGCGACGGACCCGGATCTGACGTCAGACGCCGGGCTGAGCAGTGTTACAGCTGACCAGAGGCAGAGACAGACGAGTGGGAAGAGTTGCGGGACGGTGAGCCAGCTGGCTGCAGATATTCTCATTTACACTATTGCAGTGTGACATGCCCGTTTTTTATTGTTATATTGTGAGTACATTACTTTTATTGTGATAAACTTTTTATACCTTGGTGGATCTGCGCTATGCCAGTTTCTTTCTCTTGTTATTGGGCCATATCCTCCTGAGAACCTGATCCACTCAGATGACAACTTTACCACTTTTTAACCACTGACTGTGTGAGTCAACCCTGCTGTTTTGACTCTTACATCCTGTAAGTAGTCATTCTATAAGAGCCAAGTCATTTGGAAACATTTTTTCCACATTGCTATTCTGCTGCACTTAAATTTATTTGTGTTTCTTCCCCATGCTCCCCCTGGATTTTGTGTTCACTGCTGTTACTGTGGGGGAAGAGTGAAGACTACACCTTCCAGCGGGTTTTGAGCAGGGGGTGAAACTGTATTGTACAACTATTATTATCTATTCACTTATTTAAGTATATATCAAGTCACATATTATAAGTGTTTTCTTTTTATTTGTTTGCGCCTGTGTTCACTTTATCACTATACTATTGTTAAATATATGCACACAACTCCTTTTTTTCACTGAAACAAGTGGAACAAAATACCTTCATACATTCGGGATAAGAGATGTTGATATATATATATGTGTTTATGTTGTATACCAATGTTTAAAGGGGCATTTTCCCAATAGACTTTATTTATTTATTTAAATAATATGGGGGGGGGGGGGCGGGGGGACTTACATTTTTTTGTAAAAGGAAAAGCAATAGCTATGGGGGCCACATTTATTAAAGGCTCAACAAACGGCCTTATAACAAAAAGTTACATTATAGATTTTAATCTTTATCTATTAGTGGTTAAAATTATCTCAGTGGCCAAACTCAAATAATGTTTATAATGACCTTTATAAGGGAGGGGAAGTCAACAAATCCACAAAAACTTTATATACAAAAATAATGAAAACATGGATATTTTTCAGTGGAGGTCATCCACTACATTATCTTCACGAAGTTCAATTTTAAATACAAAGCGATTAGTTAATTTACCACACTTCAAATGTTAAACAGGTTGTCCAAAAAACATTTTTAACTTCACCAAACAAAAGTACATCAGCATAGAGAACCTATAAGTATTTTAAAATCATTTTCTAGAGCTACCTTGTAAACTTTGTGAGCTTCTGTAAAACTTAGGGGCAGCGTTTTATATCCTCTGGCTACCCCCTTTTCTTTGATGTCACTGTGTGTATAACATGAGTTTACACAGACAGGATATCACAGTTTTCACTTCCTCTTACTTTATTGGCTCTCTGATAAGAACAGATTGGGGTGAAGGATACAAAAAACCCCACTTGATTGCCAAACACTCTCCCATTCATACTGTAGGCGCCCTAAGAAATGCAAAAGAAGCAGTGTGTTTCTATCCCTCTGGCAGTAAACAGAATAAAGTAGTGTTGCTGAGACATTTTTTCTCCTTAATACATTTAGGGAGTAATTCTATATACTCCCAAACGTCTGTGCGGGCTGTTTTCATCCGAAAAACCCACATTGTCGTCAATGGGGAATTTGGCTGAAAACGTATCGAACGGCTGCAACAGTATTATACTGTATATAGAATTACCAATTTTTGCTAGTTGAAGTGCTGCAAAGATTAGAGAGCAGTGTATGTGATGCAAAATGGGCAGATAGACCTGGAAAAAAAAAATATATATATTGTTGTGATTCCTTGCAGACTACCATTGGAGAATGTTTTTTTAAGAACTATACCAAGGAATGCGAAATACCAAAGAATCCACGATCAAAAGTTGGTGATCTGTTTGCCTTCTTTTCGAAGTCTGATAAAAGGCTATTGGTAAGTATTGATGCCATATTTTCTAGTTGCAAAGGGTCAAGTATATCTTAAATTATGAAACAAATTGGAAATATAAAAAAAAATATGCAGTATTCCATAAAGTTTAATATACAGCAGTAACTTGTACTAAATATATTTATGTAATATTTTATTATGTGCTGCTTTTAATACCTTACATTGGCCAAACATGAAATTATATAAATGATTACTTGGAAGTATCTAAAACAGAAATACATTATGGTCAACCACTAAGGGTCACATTTACCAAGTGATGCTATGCCATAAGATCAATGGCACCAGAAGACACTGTAAGGCCCATACACTTGAGTGGGCTGGAAGGGATCTTATGGCATAGAATTGTCTTATAGCATATTTGAAACATTGTTAACAGCTATCTGAACTGCTGCACTTAAGGGCCTTATTTACTATAAAGTGCTACTCCATAAGACATCTTACAGCCCCATTCAAGTGACTATCCATATTTAATAAGCAAGTATGGGATAGCAATGCTAACAAAATATGCCCCTAAACTCTTGGCACTTACCTGGGTTAAGAGATACAGGCAGCCTATATTTGGCTTGAATATTACTGACAGATGTACATTTGCAACCAGTTTAATAAAACAAATTTTTAAGTAATTCTTCAACGCTAGATCAGGAATTGGGTCAGAACATATACACATGTATCCTTGGGGGCCTAGTCTATAAGTCTCGATCAGCCCCTTATTGGCCAAAATGCCTACTGCTATTCAGTAAGCCTTGGTAAGTGGGAGATAAAGGCATGAATCGACAAATTTTTCAGCTGGCATAAAAAAATCCCCACTTATCGGCATGCTCGTGCAATTCTAGTAGCCGTGATTAGCTTATCGAGGCGAATCGCAGCTCTAGAATGGCGTGTTTCTCCCCAAATCCTCACGCAAGGAAAAGTTGGCGTGAGGCTGGTGAGAAGCTGCTGAGAGGCGGCGAGACAGGACTTTGAAGAAAAAAAAAATGCTTTTTTTCTGCATCGGATTGATGCCGGGAGTCTCCGGAGCTGATACCCATTAATATCAGTACTGGCGACCCCCGGCATGAATCCCATGCAATAAAAATGCATTTATAGGCAACTTCATTATCTTAGCGGCTAACCGTTAAGGCAATGAAGGGGTTAACCCCTCCCGCTACCCACCCACCAAGGGCCAAATACCTCCTTCACTCACCCCCGCTACCCACAATAAACATTAAAAACACAACAACACTAATATCCACCTCCTCTACCCCCACATGATTGATACCAGAGGCCACGGGGGTCTGGGGGCCCTCGGTTGGTCCCCGTGGGTGTCCGGGGTCCTCAGGTGGTCCCCACAGGTGTCCGGGGGTTCTCGGGTTGTCCTTTAAGGTGACGTCATATCCTTTTGAACTAATGTGACCTATCACATGGTACAGCAACCAATTTGTCTTCAATCCCATTGGCTGTAATACCATGTGATATAGCCATGTGGTTTTAAAGATGTGACGTACCTCCCTTGGAGATGACGTCACATCCTTAAAAAAAAAAAAAAAGAGACGGGCACATGATTCAGCATCCAATCGGATTGGAGCTGTACCATCTGACCATAAAATGTGACGTCACAGGCCATATAAAAGGCCTGTACGTCTCATTTTACCTAAAGAAGCTGACGAGAGAACATCTTGTTGTGGATTTACCATGGGGCTTTGGATTGACAGATGAAGAAAGAAGATTAAAGAAAAGAAGAAAATAATGACAGATGAAGAAAGAACGTTGATAGAAGATAAAAGAAAGAAGTTTTTTTTTACCTGATGCTGGTCTTCAAGGTGGATGGCGTTGGATTGTGGGTGATGACGTCGCGGTACGAGAGTTTGCAGGTACAATGGGATTCGGAAGGTGAAGACTTCTAAAGGTAAGAAAAATATTGAATGTATGTAATGTAAATGTCTTCTTTTCAGGTTTTTTCATTGTATTTATTTATTTTTATGTTTGTGATTGCCCATTGACTGATAATGTATTAATCTGTGCCCCTCGTTTTTAATTGATTGTAATTTTTTATATTTGCTTTTATTGGTTGGAATTTGGATGGCTTGTTTTTAATACATTTTAGGATTGGTTAGCGTTTGTAATTAATTAATTGTTCTGTTGGCTAGTTGTTTAAATTAATTATTTGTTTTGTTGGCTAGTGCTTTTATTTATTTAATTGATTGTTTGGCTAGTGGTTTTATTTGTTTAATATTTTGCTTGAATAGGTGTTTATTTAATTATATTGTTTTGGAATAACATAATTGTAATAATTTTGTTATTTTGGTGATAATTATTTGTGATGTGTACTATTAGGCTATTTAGTTCTTTAAATGTTGGGGTGTTTAGGTGCTTGTGTATTTCTTTGATTATTGTGTATTTTTGGCCTTAATTATTTGTATTAGGTTGACCATGGACTGCTATAGTGGCTTATCATGCCATATTATATGGTTATGATATACCACTGTGTCAATCAATAGGTACAGGGTGGGTATAGTGGGTCTGGGGTGGGTGGTTAGGCCTCATGGGTGGGTAGCGGGGAATGGGGGTTAACCCCTTAATTACTATAGCGGTTATTAATCGCTAAGCTGATTAAGGGGTTAGGGGCCATTAGATTGTATTTTGTCAGGTACTCTTGCTGGCATCAGAGGACATGGACCTGCAGTATGCTGACGAGGACCTGCAGTATGCTCACCCTTCATGATGGCAGGGGTAAGTTGAACGTTTTATTTACTTAATTTATGCTGGCTGGCTAATGTTTGATTTTTTAATGGGCAAATGCACTATTATCCATATGTGGATAATAGTAATTTTGCCCATTACTGTACTGTATGTGTTGGGGGGGTGTATTTATTTCAATGTATTCCACTTTTTTTGCCACAGGATTGGTACCGAAGGCCAGCGGGGACCACACGAGGGCCCCCTGACAACCGTGGGGACCACCGAGGGCCCCCAGACACCGCAGGGACCACCCGAGGATCCCTGGTGGGGACCACCTGAGGACCCCCGGACACCTCCTGAGGACGCCCTGGGGTCCACCTGCAGGGACCACCTGAGGACCACCGGACACCCGCGGGGACCACCCGAGGGCACCTAGACATCCGCAGGGACCACCTGAGGGCCCCCAGACACCCGCAGGGACCATCCGAGGGCCCCCAGACACCTGTAGGGACCACCCAAGGACCCCGACACCCGCGGTGACCACCCGAGGACACATGGACACTCATGGGGACCACCTGAGGACCCCGGACACCCGCAACTACTGGTATCAATCGTGTAGGGGTAGAGGAGGTGGGTATTAGTGTTGTGTTGTTTTTAATGTTTATTTTGGGTAGCAGCTGTTTTAATATCAATTTTAATACTAGTGTAGATGAGCAGGGGGTCTCCAGAGCAGAACCGCATTGATTTCAGGTCCGGGGAACCCCTGCTTCCTAAGATACAGGCCCCATTATGGGTGCCGGTATCTCCTATGCATTTAAATCCCACCGTCACGTGACCGTGTTTAATATTAAAACACATCGATCTCTGGCGAGATTTGCGCAGGGAGAGGCGGCTCTCTCTGTGCAGCTCTTTCTGCAGCTAAAACAAATCGCTGGATTTGGCTTTTTCAGAGAGGCGATCATCACGTCGCCGGCTACTCGCCCTTTTATGAATGTTGCTATCACAGGTAATCGAGGCTTTCTGAATACCGTGATCGCAACGCTCCAAAAACTGGCGAATTAAATGGCCCAGCGATTTTTTTTTTTATGAAGGCTTATCGAATCCGCCCCTTACTGTTTTCATGGCCGCAAAAGTTTGCGGAGGCCAGAACGCAATGCATTCGCGCTCGATCGCAGCCCAGAAAACAGGAAGCAGTTTGGGAGGATAAACTCAGTGAGGGTTCATACTTCTGAATGGGGAGGATTATCAAGTACGTCCGCGGCACTGAAAACAGTACGTCTGGCCACATCTGTATCTAGCATCTTTCTGTTGATCAAATGACGGGTATTATGAACTATAAATAATCCTGTTGGGCCCTGGCCCAAAGTTACCAAATGTGACATAAAGGTAAAATACAACAAACATTGCTAGTTATTGTTAACTCGTTAATCCTTCACTTGAATAGCAATCAACAAAGCAGTTAATGTAATTTAATGAATATCTCCCATAACATCATACTAAAGAGAGGACCCATTTACCAGTACATTTTTATTTCTGTTTCCCACCCCAGTACTGCATGAAAGAAGATCATTCTTGCTTACAAATTATATGCACATTTGGTGACATGGAAAGTGAAAATGAGGCAATTGTTGAAGTGAAGCTTGAAATAAGCCATCCACTTCTAGAAATGGTAAGTAGAAGGGTCATTTCTGATGTAAACATGTTGTGGCCAGCATTGGTTTTCTGTGACGTTTATATAGAGATAACACTTTATACTATTTAAAATACAAGGAAGTGATGCAGTTTAAGAGCATAAGCAATGGTCAGAACTTTAAGAAGGAAATGTCTGTACTAATAGCTTAAAATCTAAAGACCAAATCAACAGAGGTCCGTTAGATCCTTAACGAGACACTAACTTCAGTTATTTGATATTTTTGGTGTAACTATATTTTGTGTTTATATTGGTCATTAGCCACCTTTGGCAAGTACTGTAGAGGAGGGTTAGTGTAAGAGACATGTGCAGAGGTACACACAGGGAGACAGTTTTGGGGGAAATTAAACCATGGCTTTATTCAGCCTGTCACTTTAAACAATGCAGAGCATACAAAAATAAACAAATAAACAGCCTATCCCTGTGTAAGTTGTAGCAAGGTAAACCATAACAGTTCGCCAATCCGGCGCTCAGAGATAGCTAGGGTTGCTGGGTGATGGTATGACATGTGATATATACAGAAGACAAGGAAAGAGTATGGGCTGTCCTCAATATAAATAACCGTGAGTAAACAGGTAATCCTACACAACTGGCTGTTATATAAGCTCTAATGATGTTGAAAGGACAACTCACGGTTAATAAGAGGATACAGCCAACTCTCTGGAGTCTTGATTCATCCGTCCGGCTCTCTACACCACTATCTGACGACGACTCCTCAGTCTCAGTGGGTGGTCAGGAGCCGGCATTGACTGTGTCAGCTGTCTCAGCAACCCGGCGTGCTACCGAAGACGTCACTCGTAGCTATAGTACTCCTCCCACAAGAGAAAGGATCGGTGCACCGCCAAAGAAACAAAGCAAAGGCTGGAAAGTGTGACTTGAAGACTTTATTGTAGCATATCCGTGGAGCTCTGGTGGATCCTCTAACGCGTTTCACGCCGTGAAACCCATTAGAGGATCCGCCAGAGCTCCACGGATATGCTACAATAAAGTCTTCAAGTCACACTTTCCAGCCTTTGCTTTGTTTCTTTGGCGGTGCACCAATCCTTTCTCCTGTGGGAGGAGTACTATATCCCTGTGTAAGGGCTAACTCACTTCCCCAGTTCGGGGGAAAAGCATCTTACCAACCTATCACCCCAAAGTCTAAAGAGGTACCTCAAAGCATGTGGCCCTTCATGTCAGTCTCTGGGTCATGGTCTGGATCCTTGTGTCTTGCTGTCAGCACACAGTCCTCCAGTGTGCTCAAGAGTCTCCCTCTCAGCTCACAGCAGTAGGCTTTCACACTTTTCTGATTAACTACTGTAGGTGGAAACTGGTCAATTGTCTAGCTGCAGTTCACCAGCTCCCTGCTGGATCCCTCAAACCACTATAGGCTTCTATAGAAGGTTAATTTAAAACAGAGTTAAGTCCCTGTTACAGTTAGGTTTGTTTAAGGGGTGGGTTCTGGGGGTTGGTGCCTCGGAGAGGGAGCTTAGGCCACCCGGGGGGGATTAAGGGGGAGGTTAAAGCCTTGTATGTGATAGTGGTTGTACTGTTATGTTATACAATGGGTAGAAAGGTAGCAAGGACGTTGTTAACCCATGATGAACACATTCATGGCCAGTATGGCTTCTAAGGGGTTAATATATTTTTATTGAAGGCAGATGCCAGGTATATATTGCCAATGCGCGCCAGCTCTATTGGCTGCTAGCGCCAGAGAGTTTTATCTCGGCGTTAGCTGGCTACCGCAGCATTAGCCATATTCTAATGTGGGCCCTATCGGCTGTTGTCTTTGCATATAATAAGCTTTGTGGATCGCCGTTAAGCTCAGGGGGACTGTCTTCCATTATTAATTTTGATAACGGACCGTTAGGAGCCCAGATTTACCGTAGGTTTGTGTATCTGGGCCAAAGTGCTGTAATTGTATCTCTGTCTCTGGCACCATGTCTCAATGTCATTCCTCATGCTTTACGATGTAAAACAGCTTCAAACATTTACAGCCTTTTTACTGCACTTAAATGGTCCATCATTTTATTTATTAAAGTTCATATTCCTTTCAGAATAATACATGAGTCGGTGTTTTAAACAAAATCACACACACAAAACGTTGTTATAACCTGAAAGCATCCCACCCCAACTGTGTGTGTAAAATGATCAGTTTACAAACACACATTATCATCAAATTATGGCCCATATTTACTAGGCTGTGCTATTCAATAATACACCTTCCAGCACTTGAAGACACATTATGGCCCATCCATGTTTTGTTGTGCAATATCAAAGCCTCCCAAACTTGAGTATTACAGTACTGTACTTGCATAGGAAGCAAAACAGCTACAGAGTACCGTACATCATTTTATGATTTTTTTTACTGTTCAAATTCACAAATTCCAAATAATCCATTACGAAAAGACTTTTGGCAGAACTAGAACACAGAATATTTTAGCCAGTACCCATCTCTAGTATGTACAGTATACATTGTCTGACATCAGATTGGTGAAAAAGAAGTCTTAATTTTGTGTTCACCAAAACTGTAACTATTCATCAAATACACACTCTTGCAATTTCCTCCTTAGAATTATACCTTACAGTCAGACAATTCTTCTGTTCTGGAAGTAGTGTTGGATAGTGAAACCGTTGTAAAGTGAGTCCCATGTTAATCAGTGGCGGTGAGCATTGGTTCAGGTGTCGGATAACGCATTCCGGCGTCGAAAAACGGCCCATAGGGTTGCATTGTAAAGTTTTGGATATGCCATTCCTTGTAAAGTGAAATGTTGGATAGCGAGGTTTACCTGTATATATTTATTAAAAGGTGCTATGTCATAAGACACCTTATGGCCTATTCACTTGATTGGTACTGGCTGAGATATTTTGTGGTTCTAGTTCTGCCTAGTTTGTTGGTTTTGTATTTGGATTATCGGGAATTTGTGAATTTGAACAGATTTTTTTTTCATAAAATGATGTACTGTAATCTGTAGCTGTCATGCTTCCTATTTAAGTACTGTAACATGCAAGTTTCGGGCGCTTGAATATTGCCCAAAAAAACTCGCCAATATCAAATACAAATTTGACAGTCTTCAGTACATTTTATGGACAAGGTCTTCTGAAGGGTTTATGCCCATTGCATTTACAGTAGGTTCAGTGGTAGTCAGCTGTAGAAAGTAATCCTGCAGATGGGTAACAGTGTTATCTCAGGACTGTTAACTTGGCAGTTGTACCTCTGACTCAAGATATCATGAGGGGGTTGTAGATCAGTTGTGCTCAACTCCAGTCCTCAAGACCCCCCAACAGGTCAGACTTTAAAGATACCCCAGCTTCAGCACAGGTGGGGTTGACTGAGCCACTAATTGAGCCACCTGTGCTGAAGATAACACTGTTACATACTCAGTCATTTACCTGTGAGTTGTGAAAGCATTGGCACCACTTATCCTTGGTTTCTCATGGATCCCTGGTATTGTGGAACTTTATTGTTTTTCCCCCCCTTTTATTTAGGATGAATCTTCATTACTACAGTTTCTAACAAGTGCTACGGCAGTATCGGAGAAGGATCCTAAAGTTATCAACCTTAAGCAGGACCAGCACAGATATGTAAGAGCACAGTATGAGAAGCCTGTCATGATTTTCTTTAGCTTTATTCAATGTGAACATGCATGCTTCTAAAAACAAAAACACCATACATTTATTCATGTACATTTATGAATATGATGATGAATATCACATTTTGTGTAGGTTTGAAGAGAATATAATCTCGGGTTGCTTAAGTACTTTAAAGAAACAATACCAAATATTTTGCCAAAAAACAACCTTTTTAAAAGAATGTAACAATCTAATTGGCTTCTTTAAACAAACCTAAGGGGAGGGAGAATGGGGAGTGGCGTGTGTTTGCCTGTGGAAACTTTTGATGAAGCAGTAATATTACACCAAATCAATCACCTAGATCATGGGTCTCCAAACTCAGTCCTCAAGGGCCACCAACAGGCCAGGTTTTATGGATATCCCTGCTTTAGCACAAGTGGCTCAGTCTTCAATTGAGCCACTGATTGAGCCACCTGTGCTGAAGCAAGGATATCCTGAAAAGCTGGCCAGTTGGTGGCCCTTGAGGACTGAGTTTGGTGACCCCTGACCTAGATTGTGACCCCTTAAATATCATTACCATTAGTACACTTTGCGCCAGATGCACCAAGTTCCATTAGGCTATTTAACCTAACGTTAACCAACTAATTCGTAACGCCTGTCCACTAAAGAGAATAACATTATAACATAATTTATAGTTCTCTGGACATTAGTGCTAATAATATGCAAAAGAGGCGTTGACCCTAACATCGCATATCCACTAAAGGTCCATCAGGTTAACACGGGGATTTAACCTGTTACATTCCTGGTCCCAGGTATCTCGGGTGTATTCCTTTTTGTGCAAAGGTGTCTCCCTACGTGTTGTCTAAAGGTGTTTTGGGAGTTATATATACTGTAGGACTTGAGATTCTAGTAAAATAGGTTTAGCGCTCTCCACAGGAGCCATGTAGTTTGAAGCGAACGTAAGGCCGTGCTAATTTACCCTGCCGTTAAGACTATACCAGGGGTGCCCAAACTTTTTAAGTCGCACACACCCCCCTCCCTCTTACCTGCTCTCCCGCATTTCCTCCGCTGAGACGTCGCTGCATCATTTGATGTCACGTTGTCATGGCGCTATTAGAAGATGCAAGAGGAAAATCCGGAGAGAAGGTAAGTGGCAGTTACAGAGGCCTCAGACTCTCCCCTGGAAATCAATTTAAATATTGTGGGGAAGAGCGCTATGGTGTCACCCATAGAAAATTTAGCTTCCCCCAGTTTGCACACCCTTGGTCTATACTAATGAGTTTAAAGTATTTGCACTTATTTAGCAAAGCTTAGTGCTCATGAGCCTAGGAGGGATAAAGCCTAATGTGCTTATATAAGCAAACTTGAACATTATACCTTATATCAGAAAACATAATAAAAGGTATATTACTATAACATATTTCATTTTTCATATTAAATAGGTTTTCTCCTCTTCTCAGGAAGCATTTATAATTGAAGCCTTATGTGATCTATGTCAAGATATTGCGAATTATTAATGTTGTGTAATCTTATTTTCTTCTTTTTGCTTCTTATGTTTCAGGTCGTACTAGAGGCACTACACAATCAAAAACCAAAGAGTCATGTTATCTACATGATCATTGTAATCAGTTTAATAATAGGGATTCTTTTATTTTTATTACTGACATATATATTATGGAAGGTAAATATATTCAATTTTCCCATGATATGTCTATACAGATGCAGCCACCAGTATCCAATCACTTGCCTGGGTAAAAACTATGGCATCTCACAGTAAATGACTCAACTTTTCTGTGAGATTCTGCTTCCAGACTAATGGCCCATCGGATTAACACAGCAGGGGTCCCTGCAGTCTCATTCGGTCTGAATGGGACTGCAGGGACCCCCTGCTGTGTTAATCTGATGGGCCATTAGTTTGGCTGCAGAAATCTCACAGAAATGTTGGAGTTTATTGGGAGATTGCTCCAGATTTTCCAAGGCAAGTGATCTAATGCTGATGGCTGCATCTGTATGCATGGTTAATTGTTTACACACTTGCTTAAAAACACTCACAACATTCTAATCCTTGTTTTGTGGAAACGGTGTAGATATGTCGGGTCAAGCTAGATCTGAAATGTTGTTTGTCTCCATTTACCTATACAAAATTGATATAGTACAAAAATGAACATGGATTTAGCTACTGTATTTGGATAGTCCACGAGTAGGAGCGCTTCCTCCTGGGGCCTTGTCACATATGAAACGCCTGCGAGAACGTGACCTGCATACGGGACAAAGATTAATACACAGCTCGCAAGCTGTCCACTTTTCACCTTCGCAAGGGTCCCTCAAATGAACAATATCTCCCCTCAATCCATCCCCATATATCATTTGTCACAAACAGCCCACAAGAGAGCACGTGACTTAGATATGCAACCAGGGTTAATACACACGGCTACTCTAGCCAACTCACCTTTCTCCTGCACAAGGTACTTTCAATGAATTAATATTAACCCCTTACTCAATTGCAATCAGATCTATCCACTTACACCACCCAATAAATATGCAAAAATATGTAATTAATATATCTGCCAGGGTCTCAGGTCCCTTTTTATTATAGAAAAAACTATGCACTTAACATCCAAAAATCTGTTGTAGCAAAATGTGTCTAAAAATGTAAATACACTCTCCTGAGCATGCAACAGTTCATTTAGAGCCCCAAAGCATCACTTATTAAATGTTATATATATATATATATATATATATATATATATATATATATATATATACAATGCTTAGATTACAGAAAAAGGATTACAATAACATACAATTACAGTAAATGCAGGACAGTTTCTTAAAATAACCGGATAAAACATAAAAAAGAAATCCCGATACATTACTTTACCATATGTCAGGATTTCCTCCCAAAGAGGTCACTGGTGCAGAAATGAGACTTCATGTTGTCTAAAACACACCTCTGTTGAAATATGATTTTCATAATACCTTGCTAAGTCTTATGTACTATTTTTCCCCCATTGAAACAACATAAGCCCACTCCTGTTGTAAATCAGATGTGAGATTGATGGTTGTACAACAGAGTAAAAAAAAGGGGTGTGCCAAGCATGCGCATTTTAAGTGAAACTCCTTTGTCTTTTGTCACTGTTTTGTTACAGAAATTGTATTTGTGATGGTGATGGTTTTAATTAAAAATCAAAACACAATTTCAGTGAAAAAACGCAAAGAAGTTTGACTTAGAATGCGCATGTTCAGCGCACACCCCGTTTTAGCTATTTGCACTTCTATATTTATACTAACGGTGAATTACTCGTGTGTGTCTCTGTGTGGGTCTCTCTGCATGTGTGTGCGATACTGTTGCCTATACTTTGTGTCAGTTCGGGTATTTTAGAGACTAGGATACAGGGCATTATCAGGTGTATCTGTTAGACCTATGCTACTTTAATCTCCAAGTATCATACTTCAATACTGGGGATTTTTAACATTACTGTATGTATATATATATATATATATATATATATATATATATATATATATCTATATAGATATATATATATATATAGATATATATATATATATATATATATCTATTATATATATATATCTATATATATATATATTTGAGCACTTAGAGGAGTTATTTGACTAATAACATTGTATTATTTTGTTTTAATGGACCTTTCCCAGGTCAGTGGAGCTGATTACAAATATCTGTAACTAAAGCTACTATCCCCTTACCGTTTATGTGGCTGAGTGCAATAATAGGGGTTTCTCTTTATTCATCACCTCCTGGTCAATCGCTTCTGTATATAAGTAGTATTACTTCCCATGCACCCCACTACCACTTACATGTTTCTATTTAAGAGTATTAGGGTAGAGCGGTTGATGTTTTTCTCCTCTTTACATAACTTTATTTCACCTGCTTTGGAATGATGGTTGGTCTTGTTAACAATGAATAATGAAAGTGCTCCAAAGACTGCGCTTATCGTGCCTGTGACAGCGACGTCAAACAAATGCATTGTCGCCGTCGCTTATAGTGGACGCGACGGCGCTACCTAAAATCTCGTTGTCAGTGGAATTTGATTTTAGAAGAGACGGTCTCCACATGTGACTGGCTATAAGGGAGCTTCTCCGCCCGTCTGCCTTCCCCTTTGCTGTGACGTCACTGGCCTTGTAGCCAGCGACGTCTCCAAACAACAAATTACAACTATCGCAATGGCGACTGGTGACATCATCGGTCGCTTCGCTGTCGCCGGCTGTATATGCGCAGCCTAATACTATTGAGGTGTCTAATCCCACCTTGAAAGCAAAACTCCATGACAGAAAGGCCCACAACTTGCTGAGTTATACACAATCTTAATAAGTATTGAATTGGATAATAGGACTTTATAATCTTTATATATAACATGTAATATAATTTGTCTCCTATTGATGGGCTTCCCCTTTTACATATTATTGCAATTCTGTGTTGCAGGTCGGTTTCTTTAAAAGAAAATACAAGCCCATAGATTCAGAGACGAGCAGAAGAGAAAGTTGGAACTATGTCAACAAGGAAGAAAAATAGGAAAATAATCTGTCTTGCAGTGTAAGAATTTGTCAACTTTTTTTTATTTTTATTAACATAAATTATGAAAAATAACATTGAAAAGAGAACGAAGAGTATTATTTTGTTTTTATGAAAGAGAATTGTTCATTTCAGATGCTATTTATCTGGTCCTGCCAAAATGAAAAATTGGCAATGCTTTCTGTGGATATTAATTTCTTTTTTCTTTTACAATGAAAATGCACTGTTACCTCTAAAAATATAAAATTCAACCATGGATCTCAGGAATTAAACATGCGATCATTAATAGTAGCTAGTAGTTCTAGTAGCTCTTTGGTGCACGGCTATTGAATCAAACACCACTGTAACGGAACAGAGATTTTCAAGAGCCCGCCAAGAATTCCAGCTTGTTGCTTTTGTGAGGTTTCAATAGCTTGACTCCCATAGTGAGCACTTTACTGAAATTGTCACCAGTAAGAAGAAATCGTAATTATTTTCTTGGCTTCACATCCAGAAAAAGACATAGGGGGTTATTAATTTAACTGAAATAGTGCTGATATGGGCAATTTTGCACGTAAACGCCAATTGAAGTCAACAGGAGTTTCTGTGCTATGGTGCCCCGATTGGCATTATCCGAGTTTAATGAATAACCCCCACAACCTTATGAACAAAGGAAAGTGACCATCAGCTTCTGATTTATTACTGTACTGTAGCTCAACACAAAGTGAAGAATGTTAAAAAGATGATCTTTGTTGCATCTTTGTTTTACAACACTACTGTGTCTATTAAACTCTTGAAATTGTATAGTGGGTTTCTGAGAACCTTGGGATTTATTAATTAAAGCAGCAGTTCCATATATTCTGGTTTTTTTTTTTACCATTTGTTTTGACATACATGTAGGTAGAGATGTGATTGCTGCTTTAAGGTGTGGTATCCATTACTGATTGTTAATAGCCATTGAAATCATTAATAATGGCTATTGAATATTAGTCAATAAAGTTCCTTTGTGTTAATATTGTGAATTCTACATACAAGTTGATATATATATATATATATATATATATATATATATATATATATATATATATATATATATATACACTATGTGTAAAATGTATAGAATCAGGCAATGCCATTTAGAAATTAATTTAGAAAATGTTAAAAAGAAACCTCTACATCACCTTCTATAGTGCAGTGTTATATGCTCTACATGTTTACAAATCCTGGTCTTACCACAACTAGAAATCAAAAGAGATCCATTAAAATCATAAGTATTTTGGGCAAGGGATGTATTGTTAAATACCTAAAACTCATAACTGCTGTATGTATAAATGTTCTCATAAGTAATTCAGACACCATCAGGTTCATGAGCTCATTTCAGGGAACACACACACATATATATATGTGTGTGTATATATATGTATATAGTATATATTATGTTATATATATAGTATATGTAATATATATATATATATATATATATATATATATATATATATATATCATGTAATATATATATATATATATATATATATATATAAACTCAAAACAAACAAAACAAACGTGAAGCTACTTCTAAAGCAGGATTTTTTTTTTAGAATATTAAAATGTAGTTTGTTTCTCTTCCTGTGAAAATAATACCTCAAAATATTTCAGGTGAAGAAATCAATATTTATAGTAAAATAGAGAGCACCAATGTAAGTAATGAAGGTAGTTTTTGGTCTTATTTCATACTCACGGGTGTATTAGACAAGGGGTGTGATTGATAAACATCTTATTTGTTACAGTACATTTTAAGAAGGGGCACCAACAAAATCCTACAGAAATTAAGTAGTTTTTTTTTTTTTTTTTTTAAGATGTTATCTTTGTATTTGAAAATATGTATGTGACAAACACAATGATCTTGTCCATTTTTTTTCTCTCTACTTACTTGAATGTGAGGATTCCCGGTTCCCAAATTTCTAAACTGCTTTTTTTCCACCGTGTAAGAATACTTCCCGGTGGACACAAAATGGCCGCAGGGACAGGGCTCAGTCTGGCTATTAGAAAGTTGCAGCGTAAGTTACGATAAAGTAGATTGGGACTCACTCCTGCGTTAACTTGCATTCACTCCAATGTCAGATTGAGCTCCGATAAACTCTGCGGTACTCTTACTGTACACACACACACACACACACACACACACACACACACACACACACACACACACACACACACACACACACACACACACACACACACACACACACAAAACATATTTGACTGTTGTGAACTGTCTAATATTTGCTTGCCGCTACAACCACTGCAAATGTGGAATTGATGCAGCATTATTTGCTTAGTTATGGGTCAGCCCTTAAACAAAGTGTGTATACATGTACAGCACATGTCTTGTACTAGTAAAATGTGTGATGATCATCCTCCTTTTACTATCAAAATAGTATGTACAAACAATTATATTATGCGTATTCGATGGAATTTGAGACTTGTTGAAAAGCCATAAAAAAATATGTTGAATTATCAAAAACAAATGTTAAAAATGTTTTACATGGTCAAATGCTTTCACTTGCCACTATTTTTTGAAAAGATAAAACGCTGTTGTTTAAATTGCTATAAAATGCCTTAAACTATTGTGCGAGTCGGGAAGACTGTTTTCAATTTTTCAGTTAGAGACGTATTCTAGAGAGAGACTTAGAAAATAAGAAATATAAAAAAAATTGATGAGAGAGAGAGATAGAGAGATAAAGAAAAAGTGTTTTATTGAAGACCAAAAAAAAAGATATATGAGGGGAAAAAAGGAAAGAAAAGGTTTTAAGGGACAGGTCAATTTAGTGGCAAGTAATAAAGTACATGTAATGACAAAGGAAATTGCTATAAAATTATGCCTTTATTATAGCCATCAACATTTTACATGAAGATATTGGTGCAGCAGTATGCTTTGGTTTTGAAAGATGAGCCTGCTTTAAGGCGAGATTCACCAAATGCCAAAAAGGGGTCTCAGAGCCTCGACACCTTAACTTCAATTGAAGTTAACATGGCATCGAGCACCAATACCCTTGCCTAATATCCTTCTGAGGGCAAAGGGCTTTTTCATCTGAAAAAGTCCCGAACAGCCTCTTCGGCATATATAGACTAAGACCCTTAGCGTGCTAATAAGCCTTTGAATTTATACAGAGAATCACCTATTTTGCCCATATTAGTATTCATTCCTTAAAATCACATTAATTTGCATATTTGTTTAAAATGATTGAGGGAATGTATTAACAAGTTTTTCCAGCATTAAAATTCAATTAGCAATTAGGTAGTAGGAAAATAGTCTACGAGCATATAGAACAAGAATGAGGTTTGTATGTAGGTGGTAGAGAAGTTATGCCAAAGATAGGAAAAAAATGAAATCAGAAATATTTGGATTTACTGTAGCTTATGACCACATGAAATAAAATTAATAACTTAAAACACTATTTTTTGACTGAAGACTTTCAACATTAAGGGGGAGATTCGGTAACCTCTGGTAAGGGTTAACACACTGCAGTCCTGCATTAACTGGCATTGCTTTTGAATACAAGTTACCGTGGGATTGCAGTGCGTTAACTCATACCGGAGATTAGTGAAGCTATCCCCAAGTCTATATTTTGTATCACTAACCTCCATACGCCATCTATTGGTGCTCGATGTATTTCTAGGTCTCACTGGAAAACTTTTTTTGTCAATACAATAATAATATTTTCAACAAGACCAGCATTTTCCCCCATTGCAAAAAAGATGATTTGTTTTTTCTTTTGCATTAAGTTTACATTTCAAAAGTGTATTTTTCAGGAACATGCAAGGACTGAAAATGATCACCTGAATGTTTGTCAGTTAGAAAAATAATGCATGGATTTTGGCAAGGAAAGGAAATGAAAGAGTGAATGTTGTAAAAAATTGATTTTAAAATTCTGTAAATAAGAGCTATTTGTACAAAATATATATATTTAGTTTAATGGGGATATTTGCAATATTCTATGGGAAAATCAACAAACGGGCAATAACAAATGTTTTTCTGTATTTCCCATCAAGAATTCGGTTGTTGACAATCTTTTTTTCGTTATGCAAATTATGTTCAATAAAAGTAACTAAAATATAATCACCATATATTCTGTACTGTGAAATAAAAAAATGCTAAATTCTGAAATTGTTTTGTAAATTTTTTTTTATTGCAAAGACTTGAAAATGTTAGTTTATGCTCTATAAAGCATGTTCATATATCCTAGAAAACGATCTTGTAAAATAGGCTTGACTGCTATTTTGTATGTTTTTAGTACTACTAATTTGGGTGAGATTGGCTTGTATATGTATGGCTATATTTTTCTTTTTTGAAGATAATACTTTTGATTTAATTTACAATTCAAATGTTTCTACTGTCACAATCCTAATTTAAAAAAAAATCACTTTATGTATGAAAGAACAGGAATACGTGTGTCATTATTTGTTTTCACCGACTTCACAGACAGCTGCATTTTGCTTTGAAATCATCCAGTTCTTCAATGTTACTTCCATATAGATTAATGAGTTCAGGATGCAATCTATAAAATCAAGAAAAGTAACAATAAATCAAGCAATTCACTGTTGTAAAACATTCCCTTTTATTACCCATATTAATTTTGGAAGCATTAGGAGCCATGATTCTGTTATGAAGTACATGGGCTTCTTAATATGGAATACAAATGCCCATACTGGTGAAATGTATGGCTAAATAAGAATTTGAATTCACAGACAAACATAGGGATGGCAGCACTTTCAAGATTAATAATGTAATGTCCTTAAAATAGGTCTGTGCAAGGTGAAGGGTAGATACAGTACATACAAACTCCAGCATATCCGCACGGAGAATGTCACAACCAGCACCAGACATGTATCTAGCGCAATACTGTGTACCCAAACGTAAAGGCATGAAACTAGTAGGCAGGAATCTACAGTATAACCTAAAGTATAATGTTTAGTGCTTTAATTATCCAGACACTTTTCTAACTACACTCAAAACATCGCACTGCGTCTGAGACATTTATTACAGTAACTAAGGAACTTAATTATTTAGCCAAATTGACTCATTTGAGGGGTTTATATTCTTTGATGACCTGATCCCATTTCCCCACTTACCAGCAGATGCCACCTGTATGTCCTTCCTGTACTTTGTTTTATAAAATAAATAAATTATTGGTAAAATTCCTGACAAGCTTGATCTGTTAAGTATTCCCACCTCTAACAGCACAATGAGCATAAGTAAAAGAAAAAACATTTCATTAATGCTCATCTAAAGATCAACGCCACATTGACACCATAGTCTAATATCCAACAAACATCTACCGTATGTTACCCAAATACAGTGAAATATCAAACTGTATATGTTAAATAAATGTCTGTCTCTTAATAACTTTCTATCTTGTTTTTTTGTTATTTTAGAAATATACAGTGCACCAAGTATAAAGGGCTATGTATAGTATAAACATACAGACAAATTAATATATAAGGTATTCATATCCTGAACAAGGTTAGAGCATCTGAGATTAAAAAAAGTAAATACTGAGATAAAGAGTCTTGGTCTTATTATTTAACCCAGATCTTTGGAAGCACTCATGGGTCTTCTGCTAAATGTAATATTTGTTTTAAATTCAAACTGGATTGATGTTTCAGTCCTTTGGAAGCACTCATGGGTCTGCACAATTGGAAGCACGCACACATACACACACACACACACACACACACACACACACACACACACACACACACACACACACACACACACACACACACACACACACACACACACACACACACACACACACACACACACACACACACACACACGTAGTTACTGGTGTATTTGCTAACCTAACGTGAACTTCAGAGGAAGCTTCCATTAAATCCCCATCAATATTCCATGGGTGAATGTCTTCGGTAGGAATTGCATGCAGTTCACCATTTTGTTCATGTGCGCACTCAACAAAACTGCTATTTGGTCGTAATTTTACTTCTTCAACCAAGTAAATCTCAACAAATGGAAAGTTAAACTACAAAATAAAAAAAAAGTGAAAAATAGAGAAATTAAAATTATTTGAAATCACATGACACAGGCTTTGTTTACCTATAAAAGCAAGAAGTATGGAAGTAAACTAGATTACTTTATTAATTAGCAATATCAGTAATTAAATACTAAATTAAACCAATGCAACTCAGATACCAAAAATGCAATACACTATTTTTTTTATTACTTTTTTTTTAAAGTGGACTATTCTAATTTTCTTTTAGTGCTTTTTTTGAACTCTTTATTTTAAACAAATATAAGATAAATATAATGATCATAACAAAAATACAATGCACATATGCCTCCCCATTATATATATATATACACATATATATATATATATATACACATACACACAATAAGTTACCATCCGGAAGATCGGCAAGCAAGAGACAGTAGGTAGTGTTCAAAATAATGTATTCAGAACAGACACAGACCCCGTTATAACGCAGTGCTCGGGGTTCACATAATGAGACCGCGTTATAGCCGGGATCGCGAATTGACCGCCGTACAAGGACTTACCCGTCATCTGCAGCTCTCTCCTCTCTGCAGCTCTCTCCTCGCTTCATCAGGCTGCGTCCACGTGCACGGCGCACATCTCCAAGGTTTTTTTTTTACATACAACATTCAATGCTTTATTGCTAACGGACACACGGACATGAATAATTTAGTAATTTTCAGTACTGTATGGTATAATTTGTATGGTATAATTTATAAATTATTATTAATAATTATTATTTAATATAATAAATTATAATTTAAATAAAATAATTTATACATTATAATTAAAATAAAATAATAATTTTACCATGCCATGCAGGAATCGAACCCATAACCCTTCATACACTGGTAGTGATACTCTACCTCATATGATTGGTGTGATGTCAGTGACTATTATCAAACTTAACTTCTACTACACAGTACTGAAAGGCAGTACTGTATGGCAGTACTGTGCAATAGAAGTTAAGGTTGATAATAGAGTCAATGACATCACACCAATCCTATGGTGTAGCAGGTAAAGCATTGCTACCAGTGTATGAAGGGTCATAGGTGCGATTCCTGCATTGTATGTTAAAATTATTAGTGTGTGTGTGCCTTGGAGATGAAGTGGAGAGGAGAGAGCTGCAGTGAAAAGAAAGATGCCGGGTAAGTTCTCGCACCATTTCATTTAAAAAAAAAAATTGGAGATGTTATTAAATCGGGGACTGCGCTATAAGCGTTGTAGCAGATCGGGGTTGAGCTGTATCTCTCCATACATATGTCCATCCTACAGAGTAGCCACATACTGTATAAAGTGTGACTGTGGTTTTGCCACCAAAGAATAATGGCAAAGATAACAATCAACTACACAACTGTCTAAAAAATACAAAAGTCCTGATGAAGATTGGCTAAATGTCGGCAGTGCAATGTCACCCTAAATAAGTAGGAACCTTTCCTGGTCAAAATGTTGTATTTTCACCATCATAATGTTTTGGGGCTATACTTTTATACATTTTTTTTTTTTAGCAAATACATGCAGTTAAAACAACAATAATAGCCAAATGTGTAAAAGGCCACTCACTACCATTGCTTAGGTGCTTAACTCCATCAGGTTTTGAGGCTATCTCAGCTTCAGCACAGGTGGCTCAATCTTTGACTGAGCCACTCATTAAGGCTCCTGTGCTGAAGCAGGGATAGCCTCAAAACCTGACCTGTTGGGGGTCTTGAGCACTGGAGTTGAGCGCCCCTGGCTTAGAAAACAAGACATAAATAATCGAAAAGCTCTGCTCACTATAATATCTATGAATAACTCACTTGTTGGTCTATTAAAACGTAACACAGAATGTGACAAATATAAACTTCTACAGAAACAATAAAGCTATCAGAACTTTCTACTAACTTTTTATCTAACATAACAAACTTGTGTTTGTTTATATGTGCTAATATTGTTAGTAATATTGGTTAAAAAAATATGACATGCCATGATCTATACTAGAAATGAAAAAATTACAATTACAAAACTTACAAAAATAGTTTTTGCTTTAAGTTGCATTCAGAAAGCACACTACTTAGGCACTTAGAAAACAAACACAATCATGGCATAACAGATGGACTGAAATGGGCTAAGCTGCATTAGTCTGATTTTCAGGAAATCAGCCATACATTGGCTAATGTATTCAGACAGGAAACTAAGTCTTCTTATAAGGACACTAATGTTAACTTCCCCGAGATCTGTGTCTATTCCTTATTACATTAATAGCTTATAAGTACCTGATTTTTTAAAGTGGCATATCTTTTTAAATGTCTCACAAACTCTGTTCTTGAAGTATTCTGTACAACAATAAGGGCCATGGTCCCATCATTTAGCCTGGAAGAGGAAAAATTTATTTAGTAACCAAACTATCTATTTGTCTTTCTAGCCAGTAAGTACAGTAGTAATAAAGAAAAATACATATGGACCATCAGAGAGGCCAAAGAGATTTCAGCTGACAAAATGGTCATTTCAGTAAGATTGAATGTAGCTAATTATGGTCCCATCTCATAGGTACTGTATAGAATGTTCAAAGTGCATTACAGAATCCTTTACACTGCAGATGTGCCATATTTTAAAGGGTCAGAATCACTTAGTGCAGGGGTGGCCAACTCTAGTCCTCAAGGGCCACCAACAGGTCAGGTTTTAAGGATGTCCCTGCTTCAGTACAGATGGCTAATCAGGGATAGCCTTAAAACCTGATCTTTGGTGGAGTTGGTCACTCCTGACTTTGTGCATGATTCAAAATGTAATCCAACAGAGCCTATGACACTCCCACACTGCAGCATGCAGTATACTACTGTACAATACGTTTGTTGGGTTCTGTGATGGAAGAACGAATCTATTTTAAAGTTTCTATAAAATTGTTTTTCGAAAATCAAAATAGCTGCCACTTTTAGGGTCTGCAAAAGCTTTGTACAGTATGTCAATATTTCCTCAAGCATGGAATAATGGAGGATTTTACAATGAAGCATGGAAAAAAAAGCATGGAAAAAAAAGCATGGAAAAGGCAAAGGAAGAAAGACAGTTTGTAAAACAAAAAACAGGGCAAAATGAATTAGCAAAGAGACTGTACATTTAGGGCCTAAGCCGTCCTAAATTGAAATGCAGGAACGGGCTTAGCACTGCTTAATAAATGTGGCCCTTAGTCTTAAGTTTATGTGCTAATATATGTTTAAGACTATTAGAAAATGATACAGTATATGGAAAGTGGTATATCTGTTACATAACACATATCTACAGCAATATATATATATATATATATATATATATATATATATATATATATATATATATATATATATATATATATATATATATATCTGGTCACTATATTAAATTATATATATATTTAATATGGTGACCAGATTTACAAAACTAAAAAATCGGGACACATAAAAATATATATATTTCTAAAACAAATGACATCACCAACTGTGCCCCTCCCCTTTATGTGTCTCTGTACACACACACACACACACACACACACACACACACACACACACACACACACACACACACACACACACACACACACACACACACACACACACACACACACACACACACACACACCATCCCTCCATTCTCTCCCCCAATCATCTCTCTTTCCCATTCCCCCATCCTCTCTTCCCCTCTATTCCATGTGTCTGTCTCTCGCTCACCCTATGCTGTGCGTCTCACCCCATTCTGTGCGTCTCTCACCCCATTCTGTGTATCTGTTTTCACATTCTGTGTCTCTTGCCCCATTCTGTGTGTCTTTTCATATTCCGTCTCTCTCACCCCATTCTGTGTGTCTCCCTCTCACAACATTATGTGTCGCTCTCACCCCATTCTTTGTGTCTCCACATTCTCTCTCTCTCTCACCCCATTCTGTGTCTCTGTCTTCAAATTCTGTGCCTCACCCCATTCTGTGTTTCTCTCACCCCATTCTGTTTGTGTCTCTTCACGTTCTGTCTCTCTCATCCCATTCTCTGAGTTAATTTGATGCTTGGAGAAGCGCTTCTGAATGCTAACTTAACCTCAGCTTTTTCCGCGGCACAAAAAGGGCACATATCTTATGATTCGTGACCTCACGTGAAAATTTTGCACATCTCTATAACCAAAAATAGAAGATTATATGGCATAATTACAACAATATCTAGAGGTGGGCATGGAGTCAGCCATCTCCTGCATGACCTTATATGAACTGTATCTACCAATGTTAACATTTATAGACTTAGCTGTTTGCAGACAAATAATTACTTTGTATGATGAAATGTATTTGCCTCACAAATGTATTACTAAAACAACTTCACTATTTTCTGCACATCTGATTACAACATGAAACAAAATATTCCTAAACATGTGCAGACCGTACACCTGTCTTGCTCCTAGAGTAATTTAATCAGAGTAATTATCCTTGGAATATTCTAGCCGTACAACTTGACCTAATTTTACTGATCCAATAACTGATTTTAATCCTTAAGACTGACTGCAGTCCATTTTCCATGTAAAGGGCGAGTGGGTAGACAATCTGCAAAAAAGTCAAGGTTTAAAAGCAAATTGTCAGTGTAGGGTAGTCTAATGCTTATAAGCTTCTGCTGACCTGGTATTAGGTGCCAAGCCTCTCGGAGCTATAGAACAGAGGCAGGGGATTGCCATAATGCTGACATTCAGGAACTGACCCTGTATTTTCTGCCACTGATCCTTGCTGTCTGCAAGAAATAATACAGATTGATAGTACTGTATGAGTCACATTAGATAAAGAAAAGACTTGTTAATTCTCACTGCTTTAGTTTTGACACTTACCCGACCGGTTAGAATTCTCATTCTTCTTTCTACAGGTAAATATAAACGGTGTTTAGTATCTAATTAGAGACATGTGTGAATGCAGAATGTGCATCAATCCCAGAATTAACAGATGCAAATCTTAACAAAAAACATGTCTCTTTAAAGACAATGAGACATATGTATCAGGGCAAAAGTGGAGCAATTCTGGGGCAAAATAACTGCACCATATGTATCAAAGAAAAACTTTCCATTAAAATCAATAGGATTTTAGACATCTATGGTCAAGTCATTTTGCCCCAGAAATGCCCCACTTTTCCCTTGATACATATGCCTTAATGCCTATAAACTTCTTTACAGGTGGCATTAAAAAAATCATTTAACATACCGTATTATTCCCTTATTTAAGTATAAGGGATTTTACATCTATTTGTTCGGTATATCTACACATAAATTACATCACTGTTTTGGCCCTTCTGGTAATTCCTTTTCTCATCCAGCTCCTTTGAAGAACTAGTTAAATATCTCTACTGGAAATTTAATGTGTTACAAAATAGTCCAAAATATATAAAGGTACAGAATACGTGTACTCGTCACAAATGAAAGATACACGCAGGTGCTGATACTCAATTGTGAACTCCCATAGAAATGAAGTGAAACGCGTAGCACTCCAAAATAGTGGTCACAGTCTTGTAAAATGTCTACCACGCCAATTATTTGCCTTATATGACAATATTTATCAAGACCAATTTTATTTCCAAGCTAATTTCAGTATGGTGTACTAATCCTAGAGGACTATAGTTATGCAAATGGGGTGGCCAAAATATATTAAGGATACCTGCTTATTTTTTTTCTAAAACAATAAAAACAATTAAACTGCATTTTAGTTACGGAAGCCTAGCGAATAAGGAGCTCGAAATGCAAATGTAAAACATTAGGAATACAACAAATAATTGTACACGCAATAAATAGTTTAATAAATCATTAAAGTTATCTAATGTTTGTATAACTCCAAAGTTATGGCAATTTGCATTTATGGAAATCTCAAACTGTTATAAGGGATTATAGTCTTCCTTACGCCTGTATACAGTATATAGTGTACTGTTGCAATATACATGAAGAAATAATTTATGTTTCAAAAGTTCTATACACGATCACTTCATCTACTAAAGCTATGGTCTATTAAAATACAGGCAGTCCTCGTTTTACAACGCTTCGTTTTACAACGAATGGCTTATCCAACGCTATGCAATGCATACCTATGTTCATTTTTACAACGCCAAAACGGCTTATCCAACGCTCTTACGACGCTTTGCAAAGTTGTTTGTATATATAATATATAAATTATATAATATTATACTATATAATATATTATATTACTATATAATATATTATGTTATATCATATATATATATAATACAGTATATACACTATATAATTTATGTGTGTGCTACATATCTTATTGCCTGCGTAAAATATTTGGTGTATTTTAGTGTTAAAAATGCATTCAGGAACGGAACCTTTCTTTTAAACAGTGTTCCTATGGGAAAACGTGTTTCGCTTTAAGACGTTTCGCTATCCAACGCCATTTTGAGTAACGTATTGTGTCGGATAACCGAGGACTGCATGTATGTAATAGTCAACAACAAATTTACACATTTCCAGGACCAATACAGCAACTAGAACATACAGTATATTTGTGTGACTGGCACTATGCACTTTTGATAAATATTTGGTTGTATATTTTTAAAGTGGTGCCGATGATCAACATGCCCTTACTTTATGCAGTGTGAAAGTGATGCTTGTAAATAGGACCTTTTGTCTAGAAAGGATAAATGCTGCCCAAGTAAACAACTCACTTACTTGTGGTCTCCATGGGATGTGAATTTTGGAGTCTTTGTGGGTAAAAATAATAGCTCACAATTCTCTGGTCTGTAAAATAATAAATAACTTTTACTCACTGGTAATCCTTCTTAGCAATCATATGCATACAAAGTAGCAAAAAATAAAAAACATTCACACATATTAACATTCTTATACCATCAAAACGTCTATGAAAAACCAAATGAAAACAAGGTAACTGTATGACAGAAACAGTTTGGCAATTGCTCCATCATTTTCTCAATGCCCTTGTATGACAGCCTTTCCTTCTCACCGGCTCGGCGTTTGATGGGGCCCGTTGCAGAGTGTGTATGGCGGGGTCTCTTACCTTCTCCGGACTCTGCATCTCCTCCTGCTACAATGTGTCACTTTGACGACGTGATATCACTTGATGTCACATGATGCATGGATCCTCTTGACCGGCCTAGCATCATGAGATGTCGTATCATGTGACGTTTCATTGGCATGGCGATACATCATCACATGGTAGCAGGAGGACATATCCGTACTTTCAGTGGCCGCGCACTCTCCCTCGGCAATCACAGTTTAAATGTTGCGGTGGTTAATTTAACCACCCCAAAATTAATCTGTGATAACTGAAGTTGGGCTGGGAATAAGAGTGGGGTCACTGTTAGCGCATTAGTTAGTGCCCCCCCCCCCCCCCATCACGCCAATTTGGCACGTATTTGTACACATAGATTTCCCTTAGGACAGTTGTAGCATTCTCCAGATTGTATACTGTTTATATCTTTCTCAATACACTTTATATGTTTTGGCATATTCCAGTGTTTTCTTGTTATATTCTCATGGAGTGATGGGAACATCACCTTTCTTTTCTGCTTTCTTTTAAAGCTCCACTCCTCTACACCTCCATATATCTCCACTCTGATCTCTTGTTATACTCCCACTCATCTATTACTCTCAACCCAAGGGTGTCTCATCTTTACACCTTCTACCTCTACAGCCCTCTCCCATCTTAAACCTTTTTCACTAATCTCTCCCTACCTATGGAACACTTTTTCACTCAATATTCATCTAGCACCTTCACTTTCCACATGCTGAAACTTCACCTTTTAAAAGAAGTGTCTCAAGTTTCACGTTTCCCAACACAGTTATTAGCAGGAAATAAAATCTCTAGTTGAAGAGACACTCTTTCTCAGCTTACAATTTTAGGGTGATGCAAAGCAGGTAATGGAAGTGAAAAGCATAAGAAGAAATGATTGCTGCTATAACTGCACTCAAGGCCCCCCAGTAGATATAAACAATTGTCAAATTAATCTTTAATAAACACTGAATTAAAACTAAATGTTAATTATTCTCATTAAAACCATAGTGTGTAAATAAAAAAATTGTTAAAAGCCTAGGACTAGTGATAGCCCGTATATAGTGAGTCAATAGAGGGTATGTAAATACCTTAATAGAGTCAGTCAATGACACTGCAACAAGTCCAAACAATCTTAAAATATTGTTTATATTAACAGAAGTATAGATATAAATAAATAACAAAACAACCTTATGATTCAGGTATCTCTGTTAGTTCTGCTACTCAGTGTATTTAGAGAATCCTTATTTTACTGATTCAGCACATATAAAATAATCCTAAATAATCAGCATTAGTGGGTCTCACTGTTAATACCCAAGCCAGTTGATGTATCATGTTGCATATTTCAATTACAGCATTTGCGCTCATTCTTTGCTCTCATTCGGCATATTTCAATAAGTCTGCTGGGTTGACGTTTTTAATCTACATCATACTACCAGAATTTCCTAGCAAGGAGTGTGCAAATCTTTCAATGTTTGTATTCATAATACACATTCCAGGTACGGTATTATCCATAATGTATTGCTCATACATTTTGTAGTTATATGGGCCCTTTAAAGTTTTCTTGCATTGCATATTACAGTCAACATTGGTTTCTCTGTCTTACAAAATGAATGTATATTAATGTAAAGTGTTAAAGCATCTACAGTACTATGTACATGACAGTGTGTAGCAGTGGAAGCTTTAGAAAACAGAATGTTAACAGACATACTCAGTATATTGGTTTTCAAAGAATGTTACAGCCATGAACTGCTGCTTTAAGGATCACTGCCCCTTATAATTTTTTTTATCTTACTTAAACGTAGTATGACCACTTTAGTCCAATCACATAAAGTACAATGGTTAACAGTTGTTAAATTCTGGAATACTTCTGAGAGGTCATAATGACGTTCTCCTTATGTGTTGACATATGATGGCCATTTTCATTTAACAAAAGTTTAGCTGGGGGTCACCTGGTGATAATATTAGGGTTGCATAGGTACATAGGTACATAGTTGATGAGGTTGAAAAAAGACATATGTCCATTGAGTTCTAACTATGCTAGATTTGGATGACAGATCTTATATTTGTATATACAGTATATTGATCCAGAGGAAGGCAAACAAAAAACCCTAGTGAAACATTATCCATTGAGGTCTCATAAGGGGAAAAATAAATTAAGTTCTGACTGCAGTAATTACAATCAGATTTTTTATTCTTATTTGGTATATCCCTTTATAGCTTTCCTTTCTACTAATAGGTTTAACCTTTTCTTAAAGATATCTATTGTATGTACCATCACAGTCTCCATGGTTAATACATTCCATATTTGAATTACCCTTACAGTAAAGAACCCTTCATTTGTTGTTGGTGAAATCTCCTTTCCTTCAATCCGAAGGGATGACCCGTGTCATTTGTACTACCCTTGGGATGAATAGTTCTCTTGAAAGTTCCGTGAATATATATTTTTTAAAGTTATCCTATCCCCTCTTTCTGGCCTCTTTTCTAATGTAAACATATCTAATTTAGCTAGCCTCTCGTCTTAAATCAGACCTTCCACTTCCGTAATTAATTTGGTGGCCCTACTATGTTCTTTTTCTAGTTCCGTAATGTCTTTTTATGGAGTGGTGGCCAAAACTGTACTCCATATTCAAGGTGTGGTTTTACCAAGGATTTACAAAGTGGCAAAATGATGCTTTCTTCCCTTCCATCCATACCATGTTTTAGGCAAGTTACTATCTTATCTTACTTATAGCTACTGCCAGACATTGGACACTATTGCTAAGGCAGCTTTCTACAAGCACTCAAAAATCATTCTCCATCAATGATTGACTTAATTGAGTCCCGTTTAATTTGTATGTATCCTGTTTATTCTTTCTTTCCAAATGCATAACCTTACATTTACCTATATTAAATGTCATCTGCCATTTAACTGCCCAAGTTTCCAGTTTATCCAAGTCCTTCTGCAGATAAATCAAGCTCTGACTTTACTACCTTACATAATTTATCATCATAATTTGTCATGGCTAATATGGAGACTTTGCTCTCTATGCCAACCTAAAGGTCATTAATAAAAAAAAACGTAACTTGGCCCCAGTACCGAACTTTGCGGTACTCCACTTACAATTTTAGCCCAACCTGAAAAGGTTCCATTTATGACAACTCCCTGCTACCTTTCAACCAGTTTTCAAACCATGTGCAAATATTTTTTAGACCAATTGCCTTTATTTTGTATACTAACCTCTACTGTGGCACCGTATCAAAAGCCTTTTGCAAAATCTAAGTAGACCACGTCAATTGCATTACCTTGGTCCAGAAAGAACCACCCACTTGTTTTTGATAAGCTCCAAAAATTGCTTCGTTCATGTACATGTACTAAAGTGTCTAGATACCAGACTGTTTTCATAAAATGTTTCCTTTATCATAGATATAAAATGAAACAAACTCAACTAACTTTAGATTTGCAAGTGTTTTAATAACGGCAAAGTCTGTTCTCTGGCTGGAGGGTATCCAACGGTGTTTTTCTGCAAGTGCGAGAGTCTTTCCTCCAAATCCAAACATAGATGAGAAGCCAAAACGCAGAAGTTTGTTGTTACTGCTGAAAGTACAGGCATCAACTGGTTGAATGTTTCCTGAAAAGTTAAGGTAAAGGTGTTGGATTCATGGCAAAAAACAATTAGGCCCGTATTCCCTAAAGAGCAATTCCACCAGATGGCACCTTACAGCCCATTCAAAGAAATGTGCTTTAAAGTGTCTTATAGCACCGGAAAGTGTCCTATGGAATAGCATCACTAAGTATATATGGGTCTTTGTCTTGCATTAATTTATCAATGTACTTTGCTTCTGTGTATCACAATTGCATTACAGTTTGGTGGCAGTCAAAAGAAGGAAGAGTTAAACTACTTAAGTATTACAATTTTATGTCTTCCTCCATCACTTTATTTTTTCTTAGCGAAGACAGTTCAAGGTCTAAAGAGGTATAAAACTATCCAGCTGACAATTTGCATCAAACAGAGGACACTTGCAATCTAATTGTCTTCTTTACACAATTCTAACCATGCTAAAACCAATCATGTATCTGCTTTTGGAAATTAATTTAAAAAAAATAAACTTTAAGGGTCTCTGAATGGGGGATTGTCAATCAAGTGCTTCCTCTGTTCTTATTCCACCCTGACCACCCTCAGCCAATAAAGATAAATACAGGGGAAGAGAGAGTTATGCCTGCATAGTCTTGTTGAACACACTGCGACATCATACAAAAGTGAGTAGCCAAAATCTTTCCAAGTTTCAGCTCACTAACAAACGTGAAAAAAAATATTTACAAGCAGCAATCCCCTGAACTAATCCTCATTTTTATTTTTACAAGACTGAAACTGAGGGGGTTATCCAGAGCTGAATTTGCTATCAGTTCTGGGGATCCCCCAGTCCGGAGATATTTATCAGTGAAGTTGCCTGAATTGCTTCCTGGTTTTTAAAGGAAAGTTAAATGATTGTCCAATAGGAAGACATAACAGATTACGTTAAGGCTCTCCATTGGTCTGAGATTTGGCAGCAATTTTGTAAACCCAGTAAACTCACCAGTAAATATTTTGAAATAGAGCAGATCCAAAGAGCTGAACCACTCCCCCCCCCCCCCAGCACCCATCCTGTAAAAGAATGGGGGTGGGGTAAAAAAAACAAACGAGTAGGGGGATTGCTGCTGTGAAATACAGGCAACAGATTTGGGTAAAAAGGGACCAATCAGCCAGATTTATCCTTAAACATGTCACTACCATTAATACAGTTTGGTTCTAGGAGGTACTGTTTCTTTAAATAAGAGCATGGACAATACTTACCCATGATGATATGTAATGCTGCAGTTACAGAGTGTTTGATTCCATGAAGAGAATATGCAAGCACATTGGTGGAGCCTGCAAAAGAGTAAGCACACTGGGATAAAACAAAAATAAATTATCCTATTCTAATGCAGACATGGCACTATACAATATATACATAGAACTAGTCTAATTTTGTATTGTATATCATGCTTAACCACTACATTAAATTATTCAATCACAATGTAAACACTTCTATGCACACTTTGTTTACGTTGATACATCTCCCCCTATGAATCCTATTGCACCTTAATCTTTGATACATCTGATGCAATTTTCTTTCTCTAGGTTTGCAGCCCCCAAAGTGAAACCACAGATAATGGAGTAGCTAAAGTTAGAAAAACGTGTGAACAATTTGAGATTTCCATAAGATCCATCAAATCAACCAATTTAACAACAAAGGAAATTTTGACCGAAAGATCGTTATGGAAGATTTGAATGCAAAGATTGGTGTCCAGTAGAAAGATGAAGCATCAGTTGGTAAGTATGGTTACGACAACAGGAATTAACATGGAGCCAGATTGGTAGAATTTGCAGAATGTGAAAAGTTCTACATCATGAATTTCTTCAAAGAAGAATCTAAATAGAAAGTGGACCATCGAGGGCTGTGCTGTGGTGTGTGGCGCGCAAGCCATAGCGTGGCTCTGGGGACTCAGCCATACTGAACACACAGTGACATCAGACAGAAGGGAGTAGTCAGGGTAAATACAACCCACCAATGAAAAAAAGGGGAATAAAAGTGCGCTACTCACAATAAGTGATAGTGTGAATAAACCTGAATAATCAGATCCCTTAAAGCTGCAGTTCAGTCTTTTTTTTTTTTTAATTTATTTTTTTACTTCAATAGTTTCATGTGTGCAATCTCTAATTACCTAAAGAACTGTATAGCTGCAGGTCAATTCGTTCTCCATGTATTGAATTTGGTGACATAATTAGAGCTGGCATATGTTTATATTCTGCCTCTGTCACTCAGTGGAAGCTCATGAATATTCATGAGCACTCCTGCACTGACATGTGCTAGAGGGAGGGCAGGGCTGACAAAGGAGTGTGCCAGAGCTTGTGACAGGACATAAAGGGGCAGTGCCTTAGCAAATGGCTGTTAAAATAGAATACAAGAAAATTTGTCTTTCAAAGTTGTTTTTTTAAAAACATGGAAGGGAACCAGGAGTAGGCAATGTTTGATCATGGTATAAAAATATAAACATCTTCATAGCATAGGACAGTTCATAAGACTCAGGATTCCAGATAGTCCAATGTTAAACACACTCCCATAGATTATGCCACTAGCCATATAGGTAAGTCTTATGTGGTGGTCTAGGTAACCGTGTGTAGGACTGATCACATAAATGAAGTAAATGGATTACTCACTGCTGACCTTGGGGATATCCTGGTCCTGTCCTGCGTGCTCCTACCAAGAAACAATTGAAGAGAGTACAGGGAAAACGGCGGTGCATCTGCTGCTGCTGCTGAAGATTGGAAACCACAAACTGCAAACCACAAAATATCCTAGGTGCAAAAATTTATTTTAGGGCATAGTAACAGCCAAAAAGAACACTCTGACGCGTTTCCCGGGAAACGCGTCAGTGTTCTTTTTGGCTGTTACTATGCCCTAAAATAAATTTTTGCACCTAGGATATTTTGTGGTTTGCAGTTTGTTGTTTCCAATCTTCAGCAGCAGCAGCAGCAGATGCACCGCCGTTTTCCCTGTACTTTTTTTAAAAACAGAAAATGCTAAAAGTATTTTTTCTTACTACAGAACTGATTTATTAAAAAAAAACACACATGCAGGATATTGACTGAACTGCAGCTTTAATACCCAGTGTATGAAATTAGTAAATATGTCACTCAGTGAACAAGATAAATGTAAAATACATAACCTTGATATTTCGGAGTGTCTGCAGCTGTAAAACAGGGGTGGCCCAGCACCCCACACACGAATACAGAATGAAGACAAAAAAACAGCACACAACGCTCATAGTAAAATAAAGTATTGGTAACAATTTAATTAAAAAAAGAGGGTAAGTATCCTGCGGACATCAAATCAAGTTTGGAGAACTTCCTTCAAGTGACCAGATGCAGAGAGTGTCTGAATCGATCCGGTTCCAGCGTTGGTAACAGTAGACTCATTACATGCTATGCTTTTAAAGGATTATTTTGATGTACGCAGGATACTTACCCTCTTTTTAAAATGAAATTGTTACTAATACTTTATTTCACTATGAGCGCTGTGCGCTGTTTTTTTGTCTTCAAAACCCCTACCAAGCCTCTAACTTTAAAAAATAGATGTCAGATTTGGATTAAAAAAAAAGAAAAAAAAGAAGAAGGTATAAATCACCCAGATCAGAATTAGTTAACTTTTGTCTAAGGAGTAGAGTTGCCACCTTTGAAAAGTGTTTGACCCGAACAGGTGACCAAGGTCCAATGTTACTCACGCCGGTAGGGTGACCACCCTAGATGTGGCAGGAGGAAATGTTTTTTTTTCTTTTAATGAATCAAAATACACGACGTTGAGGCTATTAGAATTTTTTTTTAAAAGGACTTCCCAAATACGTGGTGTTTTTTTATTTGTTTAAAGTAGAACAATACACAAAGATTAATATTGGAGAGAGTAAACTAGATTAAAGAAAAACACATTTCTTAATGATCCAATTTTTTTTTCTTCCATAGTGAAATATGAAATAAAAAAGGCTTTGTTTAAAGTACAGCTGAATGGTGTCACAGTATGAGGTGTTACGCCTGGTAAACAGAGACATGTATGGGAGGGGATGTTATAAGGATGTACTACGTGCACAAAAGTAGCACCTGTTTTATTAAAAGAAAAAATCCCCCATTGGAAGTACAGTACAGTCAGACCTCTGTCATTTTGAGTTGTCAGAATGTCTGGGATGTGTGCAGTTTGTCCTTACTTTTGCTTTTGGGGATATTTCGTGAGCCTGAATTGCACTGATAATTTGATACACTTGCACAACCAACATACTCAATCTCAACACAGACACTCACACAATCACAACACAGACACAATCAATCCAAACACCAGGGCCGGATGGGATGTTTGCGGGGTTCGGTGCAGTGACATGTGCGGGGCCTCGGCTTTTACCTTCTCTGGCGGCATCTCCTCCTGCATGGTCCTGTCATTATGACTCCACGACATCAACTAGCGCAGCGTTGCCATGACAACAGGACGCCATGGCACCATGCAGTGTCATGTTGTCATGGCAACGTCCTGCAGCATGGCACCGTGGCGGCCCTGAGAAATCATAAGGAAGCCCTTAGCCCGGATATGGCATGCTTAAACCCTGAGGCTTCGGGTCAAACCCTAAGGCCCCGTCCGCGTGGCACAAGCAGGCCATGCCTCTATGAGGCAGGCCAGAGCATGCGACGATGGGTCAACAAAGGATTTTGTGCTTGTCGGGCAACGGTCGGGTCACGTGAGCGGTTCAGACAATGAGGACGAAACAGCCTCGTAACGTAATGTCCACGCCACCGTCATGCCTCCCCATCGCTGTGGATCTCAGTCCACAGATCGCTCGGGCGACAGGCACGGGTGACACCATGTGCTCCCACTATAACCGAGGCCTAAGAGGTGGTAAGTCTACTAAGGAGTGATTACCCCTGTAAAATTGCTAGAATAACTTAATGCTGAGACTATAAGTAGGGCACACTATCATGTTTTGCTCACTGTCTAGAAATATTTCACTGAAAGCTTACAAATGTGTGCCTGCATTTTGGATAGTTTTTCACATCTCTAATCTTGAACAAGCAAAAGTGATCTTTTAGCTTTAGTGGAAATTCTCTGCTGTTATTTTTGAGATTCTTGATGTTGATTGCAGACTGCAGGAGAAGGGTGTGGCTGCACTATCTGCCTAGTAACCTGCCTTGAACTTAAGGACCCGACTGCTCTACTACTGTTACCCTTTAAGTCCCATCTATGTGTCTAGATTCAATAAGCTCCATTAAATCAGAGCTAATAAAATGACACTACTTAAAACAGTAAGGGCTATTATTTCCCTTGAGTATACACCTTATTCACTATAGCAAATATATGCAAAAATAAAAGCTGTAATTGAGCTCATTAGCATAGGGTCAAAGTCACTTTATTTTAAGAAAAAGCTCAATTATCTTAAAATAATGTGACATTGATGTCACTCCCATCCAGCTTTTGGGAGAGAGGGAGAGAGATCATTCTAGGGCTGTGTCCACGCTAGCGCTGAGCGCGCGGCGCATGCCGAGTTTACTTCTTGCAATATTAATCCTCACGTCCCTGCTCCCGCGGCGCTTGGGGAGACAGTTCAATTTGATTTTGGAGCGTAGAGCAGGGTCACATGACCCTGCTCTGACCAATGGGGAGAGAGAGGCAGTATAGGCTGAGCGGAGAGAGGTGAAGGGGGGGCTGAGTGGAGAGAGGTGGAAGGGGGGGCTGAGTGGAAAGATGTTGAAAGGGGGGGAATTGGAGAGAGGTGGAAGGAGGGGAGAGGGGAAGGGGGAGGAGGGGGATGCGGGGCAGAGAGTGGAGAGAAGGGCGGAAGGAGAGAATGGGGGGAGAAAAGGGAAGGAGGGGAGAGAGTGGAAGAGGGGAGAGAGGGGAGCAGGGGGAGGTAAGGGGAGCAGGGGGAGGGAGGGGAGCAGGGGGAGGGAGGAGAGGGGTGCATGGGGGGAGAGAATGGAGAGAAGGGGTGAAGAAGAGAAGGAGGGAGAAAGGGGGAAGGGGAGAGAGAAGGGAAGGGGGATGGGAGAGGAGTGCAGGGGGGAGAGAATGGGGTGAAGGGAGGAAGGAGAGAAGGAGGTGAGAGGGGCGCAAGGGGGAAGCAGAGAGAGGAGAGAAGGGGGGAAGAGAGAGGAGGGAAGGGGGGAAAGGAGAGAATGGAGGGGAGGGGGGAGGGAGAGAATGGAGGGGGGGAGGGAGAGAATGGAGGGAAGGGCGGAAAGGAGACAATGGAGGGAAGGAGGAAAGGAGAGAATGGAGGGAAGGGGGAAAGGAGAGAATGGAGGGAAGGGGGAAAGGAGAGAATGGAGGGGAGGGAGACAGTGGAGGGAAGGGGGGAACGGAGAGAATGGAGGGAAAGGGGGAGGGAGATAATGGAGAGAAGGGGGTAGGGAGAGAATGGAGGGACACACAGACACACACAGACACACACAGGCACACACAGTCCCGATCCAGCCAATGACACGCCCCTCCCTTAATAGCCACGCCCCCCCGCTCCTGCACTAAAATTATTACAGGACAGCCGATCGCTCATGCTTGGAGAGTTGGTGACGTCACCACTCTCAAGCATGAGCGAGCTCAGCGGCAGCTTGACCGCAGCCTAGGAGAAGGCTCATTGACTTACAGCATAAACCTCCAAACAGAGAAACATATGTTCCACGGGGGTAGATACCGGAGATACCTGGGAGTTGTACCAATTAAAATATTTAAATATAGACTATGTCCCAGTTATCTCAGGTGTGTTCACAGATATCTCACCCCGTGGAGTAACAGTTAATCTATTTTGAGGTATATAAGTTAATAGACCCTCTCCTAGAATCTCATTAGGCATGACTTAAATAATGTTATGTTATTTTCTGGTGTTGACCTTAACAGGGCTAAGTTAATATGGGATTGTGACAGAGTCATAGGGGGTCATGCACTAAGCTTCGTTAAGTTGTTTTTAGATCGCAAAGTGCTCTTAGAACGTGATGTTGCGCGGAACACGATGCCCTAAGCCACACAAACAGGCACTTTGCGCTCTAAAACTGACTTTTTTCAGGAAATTTTTCTAAGTCCAACTTTGCTCGTTCGTTACCCTGTTCGCGTTAAATTCTGCCCTTAAGCGGGATGCACTAAACTACGTAAACTTAGCGTACGCGAAAGTTGCGTTCAACAGAACACGTCAGCTCAAGGTAAACGCAAAAAAAGCTGGATTTTGAAAAATTTCGTGCTTTATATTTTTGCATGCGCAACACCCATACAACAGGCCGGCAGGTGTCCCCGGCTGACCCCGCGGGGGTCCCTGAGGGAGGCCGGGGGTCGCGCGGGTGTCCTGGGGTACCCGCGGGCCTGCGGTACCAATGTTGTGCCTACAAAAATACTAAACATTATTTCTAACTAAATACACCCTCCTAACACATACAGTACAATAATGTGCAAAATAACTATTATCCAGATATGGATAATAGATTATTTGCCCATTATTAAACACTGCATTAGCATACATAAATAAAGTAAATAAATACAGTTATACTTACAACAACAGCAGGTCCGTCTGTCCTCCGTTGAAAGAAAGCATACAGTATATACATAATAAAGACATTCTAATGACCCGTAACCCCTTAATCACATAGTCATTAAGGGGTTAACCCACCCTGCCCCGATACAAACCTGGGAGGCCTAAGCACCCACCCTGAACTGACTATACCCACCCTGTACCCATTGAGTAGTATAGTGGTACATCATACCCATATAATAATAATATGGGCATGATAAGCCTCTATAGCACTCAATGGGCACCCTAATTACAATACATTAATGCACCAGATACACAATAATAAAACCTAACTCCAAAAAAACATACTTCACTAAATAAAAACAGTAGCCAGCTAATCCAATGAATACAAGCAATAACAACATCAACAATGAATTAATTAAACCATTAACCAATCAAAACAATTAATTCTTAAACCAACTCAAAATGAATAGTAACACTACAGTAACCAAGCAAACCAATGAATTACTACAACATTAATGAATGTAAACATTCAAAGACAAAGAAATACATTCAAACAATATCTGAAATAAACATAAAACGCATTAGCTAACATAATACAACATTAACTACAAACGAACACCAATCGCAAACATTTCATTACCATTAAGCAGGAAAAAAAAACAAACAATCACATCCTCATAAGAAACATTAAAAAAAACAATGAAAACTAAATTTTCATTTACCAAGCCACAAATACCCCCAAATATTGTCATAATAATGTATTCCTCTGTACCCTAAAGTGGTACAGATTAATATATTATCAGTCAATGTGCCTCCCCCAAAAAAATCAAAAAACACATTCAATGAAGAAACCTGTAAAAAGAGACGTTTAAAACATTCAATATATTACTTACCATTAGAAGCGGTGGCCCTCCGACTCCCGGGGTAACAGGAAGCTCACGTACCTTGAAGGCCTCCAACAGCATCCGATGCCATCCGCCATGAAGATCCAGATCAGGTACCCAAATCTTCTTTTTTCTTTCTTTAATCACCTTCTTCTATCTTCATCTGTCATCATTTCTTGATCTTCTTTATCTTCTATCTTCATCTGTCAATCCAAAAAACCCCATGGTAAATCCCAACTGATGTTGTCTCGTCGTCTTCTTGGGCTCAAATGAGGCGTCACGGCCTTAAATAGGGCTTGTGACGTCACATTTAGCCTCAAAATGGTTAACAGCCACCTGATTGGCTGTTAAAACCAAGTTCCGACTTTATTTTTTTTACATGACGTCACTTAAAGGGAATGATGCCAGCCAATCAGAATGGCTGTGCTTCATTTGCCTAAATCCAAGATGGCCGGCGTCACATGGTATTTCAGCCAGAGTGTGGAATTGGTTCCCACGATCTGATTGGCTGAAATACCATGTGACGCCGGCTTCGTGATGTCATCTTAAATGTCGTGTATTGATGTTTGTTAAATCTTTTTTTAATATACATGTGTTTCATAGTGTAGATGTGCAGGGGGTCTCCGAAGCATGACCCGCGTTGGTTTTTTTTTTTTGTTTTTTTTATGGGGGGCCTGTATCCCCTGCAGTTTCAAGCTTCCGCGTCACGTGACCGGGACATTTAAAAACCAATGCGGTTCAGCTCCGGAGACCCCCTGCTCATGTACACTATTATTAAAATGATTTTAATTAGTGTACGATCGCCTGTAACAGCCTTGCATGGAGATGGCAAATCTCCATGCAAATGTTACATGCGGCTTTTTTTTCTATCAGCTAGCGTATGTGAAGTTTAAGAACGCTAGCAGAGGGGAAAAAAGCAACACGTACGCTGTGGGTGTTTTGAGCACGTACGTTAAAAAATGGGCTCAAGGCCTTAGTGAATCGCGTCCCCGGCCTCACTTTTTAACGGACGTGCTTTTTTTGAACATCAGAACGCAAACCCATTGAGCTTAGTGCATAGCCCCCATAGACTCTGTATACTGTATAATAGTAGGAGGTTGCATTATGCCTGCTTTCCACTATGCAGTGAGTTAACTTCCCTAGTTAGACAGGCCACAGGTGATCCTAATTAAGTGAGCTCACCTGCTTTTTAAAAAAAGGGGAAGAGGGAATGCTTCTGAGCTAGCAGTCTCTCTCAGACACACACAGACAGACAGACAGACAGACAGCTAGCTAGCTCATACTTATCCTGTCCTGAATGGAATAAAGCCAGGCAGGAAACAGGCGCGCTGGCCCTCGTGCACTGAGCCCTGCTTGGCCGGGTGATTTGTGGCCGGCTAGGCACGCGCTCGCCTGGGGCGCGGCCACGACGTCACGGAGCTGGTTCGCCCTCACGCTGGCCACACACATTGCTGCAATGTGTTTCATCGCGGCCAGCGTGAGCACGCCCGCTCGCCCGCCCAGCGCCACCCTGGCTGAGGCCTAAGGAGCCAAGTGGTGTTACCAAATATTGTTGGTCTGGTCTAGTTTAGCTAACCAGCCGGGTAGATAGACAACTTGTTTAGTTAGTTCCCCTAACAGGGATAAGCTTTTGGTTTATGTTTTTGTTATACTTAAAGTGACTGAGCACCCATTGTTTTGTTATATTTTTGCCTCCAGAATCCAGAAGGAATAGGACCCAAAAAAAGAGAAAATAATAATCGTGTACACTGTGTTTTAAGTACAGGTAATATAGAGCTAAACTTGACTAGTATAGTTGCCCACTTACTATAGGATAGCAATATTAAAGCAGTTAACCACTGATGGTTGTGTGACTTCTTGGTATTGTGCTGGTGTTTGGACCCCAGATTTATGCAGGCACTAATGATCCCCCAAATAGATAGATACAGTCTCAGGATAAAGATGTAGCCTCAAGGTAAAAGAGAGAATATAGTGCAGACCAATAATAGACAAATGTTTAGTGCAAACATACACACATTTTACTCACACTTTGAGGTGTAAAAAACAGGCACTATAATAGGGGTAGCTGTAGGGTTTTTACCCAATTATACCCAGTACACAGTACTTTATAAAATGTTCTCTTTTCTATATATATGGTACATGCAAGTCCCATTTTTGTGAATAAAATAGAATTCTTTGTGATTTTGAAGCTCACAAAGTTTTTTCCCCCCCCCTGTTATGAGCAAGCAAAGAGAGGGATTTTAACATGGAATGGGTCACAGCGTGGCGCAAAGTTTGTTCATTAGAAGCAAATCAGTATACCAGCAATAATAGATCAGAACATTTCAATTTTGCTAAAATTTCACCAAACTAGAGGTATCACATTTATTTTAAATGATGCTTGAATTTGATTGATTATTTAATACAAAAAAAAAAGGGGGGGGGGATCAAGATCCTGGAATGACACACTTAACGTTTAGACCAAGGGGGGAATCTTTTCCCATTGCGCCCCGCTGCTGGTTGTCCCCCCACCTCGGCCCCCCCCCTCCTTACCTTGGCTCCGGCATTCTGACGTCACGTGACCCCGCAGCATCATTTGACGCCGCATTGCCATGGTGACACATCATCAGAAGCCATCTGAGCAAAGGTAAGAGAGTGTTACAGAGGCCTTCGCCGCTTCCCCTGCAATTAATTTAAATGCCTTCGGGAAGAGCACTGGGCCTCTGTAACCCCCGCGCCCCCCGCAGAGAATCTCGCGACCCCACTTTGCGCACCCCTGGCTAAGACTACAGGATCTGCTTCAAGCTGGCACGAGACTATGTGCTAACTGAACATATTCTGATTTGCTTAGTGAGACTCTTGTTTTCAAATAAACAGGTGCCATCATTTTGCACCAGTGACAAAAACAGATGTCCACCGAGGACAAACATCAGCGAGAAATTGTATTTTGAAGCAAAAGTGCTGTTTTTTACTTACTTTATGATGGCTGATGCTAAAACACCATATATAGATGCAGCGGCCATTATTTTAACAAATCACGGCGCTGTTTTCGTGTGCGCTGCTGTACTCCACCCGGCATGAACGCGGCCAATCGCCCCAGGCACACGTGTTTATCGCGGTTGCTTTGTTTGAATTTCATGGATTGTGTGCAATTAAATGAAATGTAATGAATGAAGTGTAATGTGTACAGTACTGTGCTACTGTATCAATTTGAGGTGTTTAAAAGCCAGAACACTAAAATGCAATTTCATGCACTCGCGTCTTAAGACGTTACGGTTGAAAGAAATCCCGCGCCATGACATGGGTATTCCGAGGTATACAAGCGTGATTTGTTAAAATAATGGCTGCTGCATCTGTAAGTGAGACTCAAAATAAATGAGACTTGACATCTCTGCAGAACAATGGGGATAGCTTCATACTCTACAACGGGAGAGAAGCACTAACATCTGATAGAGGTTACCGCACCCTGATAGATCGATATCTGCCATTCAAGACAACAGCAGTTAACAGGTGATAAACCAAATATAGGAGGTTAGTGAATTCCTAAACACGAACTGACAACTATTGCGTTGCTGGCGTCTCTGGCTGCAAAGGGATTCAATTCTGTCTTATCTGAAAGCTTCTTATCCTGAGAATCCTTTTTACTTTCAAAAGGCTTTAAAATTATGTTGTTCAAGCAAAGCTCTCAGGGTCAGATAAAAATATTACTTTTTTTTTATTGAGAAGCTTTAAAAAGTCTATTTACCAGGAGTAGCAAACTCCGGTCCTCAAAAGCTACCAACAGGTAAGGTATTTAGGATATCCCTGCTTCAGCACAGGTGACTCAATCAGTGGCTCAGTCCACTGATTGAGCAACCTGTGCTGAAGCAGGGATATATTGAGGTAGCTCTTGAGGACTGGAGTTGGCTACCCTTGCTATATACTATACTTGTAGTGGTAAGTGCTTCGTTTATCCAGAGATTTTTTTGCTCTGAAAATAAAAAACCTTTATACTACTATATCTTTTCCAAACCGCCATGCAAAAAGATGCAACAATGGGACATTAATGTCATGTAATCAAGCAGAACTGCACAATTAAACATATATTCTAGTAGTTTTCTTATGCCCAGACCTTCGCTGGCATTTAAACATGCTTTCTTTTCTCACTCAGTCACACTAAGGATAAAATGATGAACTGTACAGAAAGGCATAAGGATGATGGTACCAGGTGAAAATTGAACGGGAAAAAAATGTCCTTGGAAGAGAAAGCATTTCTGCAGAACAATTAACTTAATTAACCAGATGACATGAATATTCATAAGGCCGTTAATGTCTTCCACAGCAAAGAGATGAATGTGATGTAATGACTTGCCATTCAAGCATGTCTAAAATTCTCATGAAAAGCTAACCAACACGTAAGCGATTTGCTTGAAATATTTCAGAAATTAACAGTCCCATGGATATTCTTTATTATCTAGTAATTAATTTTGAAGGCATGAATGTTTTTGTACGAGCTGACCATTTTTCGTCTTCAACCTCTATTCAAGTCTGAATTTATGAAAAAAATGCATTTTTATGTATGTCCTTTTTTAGTGCATTTTTCTTTCATCCTGTCTGGTTGCTCAACTCTGAATTCCACAGCAACACATGCCTGTAGACTTCAGGCTTCACCATTAGCACACTACACAGTATATGATTCACTATAGGAGTCTATAGCGTACAGATCCACAAGGAACACATTTGTGTAACTTCTTGTGACAAACAGAGCCATTGCCTTAAATTAAAACTTCTTAGCACAGCTCCAACAGAAAGCATTTCTGATAAATCTAACACTGAAGTATGTGTTGTACTAGTATTATCCCAATTTTGCAGCCAGTCCACTGTTTAATGCTAAGTGCTAATTTCTTATCACAGCTTCTGCAGTATTAGTGAAAAAACATATTTCGCCAGTACTGAAGAGAAAAGCTCCCTCCTGAAATCTGCACTCGATATCCCATTAAAGTATATAATACATAACTTTTTTATGTTAATTAGAAATAAAAGAAAGACCATAATATTTATATTATTTTTTAACCTTCAACGTAAATTAAAATCATAAAAATAATGATCTAGTAAAAATCTAATGATGCCTATGGAGTAAAAAGAAAAAATAAATAAATAAAATAAAGAAATTATTTTATTTCTTTATTTTATTTATTTTAAGAAAAAAAAAAATAATAAAGAAAAAAAAAAAATATATATATATATATTATATATATGCAATTAATATCAAGTGTGCAAAAGCAAACGGGTAAATAATGTATAGTAAATGCTTAACACAAAGACCTAGATATCTATGTAGAAAAATGCAATTGGCGCAAAAAACATAACCAGGTCCCTAAAGTAATGGAACCTATTACACACCAGGATACAAAATATGTAGATACTGGTTCACTGTGATAGGAGATGGAACTAGACACTAAAATGTCTCAATGTATCTAGAAACAAAACAACGTGAATTAAACGTTAAAAACAAATACCAATGTGACAAAATCGGAAAAAAGATGGAAAAATATACATTAAAGGATAGTTCCTCTGTCTTCTTTGTGTCTCTGTGTTGGAGCACATTTTCAAAGTACCGTATTACTTATAGCTTAGTCTACAATATAAGAATGTGTAGCAGGTATCTGTGGCTTGTATCCTGGTTCACTGTGGTAGGGGGACCTTCACACCTGTGGGACCACACTGCTTGTCCACTACGCCGATGGATTTCGGCTTCTTCGCGCCTCGGTTCATTCGCCAAGTCGCCCTCTCTTATACAATGTGATGGGCAATTTGAATGGTTGCTATTGGATAAGGTTTCCTTTATTTATCTTTGTGTAGATATTGTAAGTATATCTGTAATCAAGAGTTGTAATGAATACAATACTGTCTGTGAGTGAGATGTACTTTATAGTGCAACAGAACGTAATGATCACCTCTGTGACACTGGTGACAGTAGTAACTTTGTTATTGGTGCTCTGTCAAAAGTTGTGTAAGGTTTATAGAAAAAGTATCTTGATGTGGCTACACTCACAACTAATTCAAAATAAAAAGTTATTTAAATAGTATGGTCTTTCTTTTGTCTCTAATTAATATTAAAAGTTATGCATTATGGAGGATATATGGGAGTTTGCTGCAAAAACCTCCATATGCGCAACCATTAAAGAATATATATACAAAACTCTATTCTACTGGTACCTCACCCCAAGTCGGCTGAAACAAATCTACCCTCTGGTGTCTGATCTGTGCTGGAGGGGTTGCAGGCAGAGAGGCAATGTGGTCCATATTTGGTGGATTTGCCCGGCGATACAGAAATATTGGATTACTATCCAAACTACTTCTTTTTTTTTTTTATAACTTAAATTTTTATTGAGTTTTACAGATATATTGTACAACAGAACAAGACATATAAAATGTAGTATGTCTACATGAGATATAAACTTATAACATATATTGGGTGAGTCCGCCCGGCTTTTCGAGCCCTACTTGGCCGGGCGGCATACTATTGTCTAATAGTTTAACTGAACAAATTAAAAAATTTAAGAAATATCATCGAACATATACCCGCACAAATAAGCCAACAAACAAACACAAAAAAAAAATAAGTGGTGGGGGTAGGGGGTGAAGGAAGGAGGTGGGGGGGGAGGTAGGATAGACAGTATCTGTGGTATTACTCCTCCTTTTAAACTACTTTTAAAGAAATAACGGATGTGTCCATTCCTATGGACCCACTGACTTTCCTGTTGGCTAAACCAGTTGAAGATGTTGGTCGCCCAATAAGAAGGCTGGTATAATTTATTTTGACGACAGCTAGATGTGCTGCGGCGGCCTCTTGGAAGAAGATAGCCCCCCCCCTCTAGGCAAACTGTTGAGAAAAGGATAAACAAGGTGATGCTGATGGAGAAATTGACAGCCTTCTTGAAGCAATCAACCGACGAATTTTATAGAACATGGGACCCGTGGCTGGGTCGGTGATCGGAACTGATCTAGAATTGAGACTAGCTCTGATGACCATGGGCGAACAAGGGGGATCACTGCCCCTCCCCCCCTCTCTATCTTTCCTGCTCTTTTATTATTTCTTTGTCCTTCCTGTATGACAGTTATTGGATAACGCTGGATGGTCCCTGTTACCATCTAGAGGGTAATCAATACACCTATTGTAGTGTTAACAAATGAAACTAGGATGTTGATCAGGTGTTATTTAATATTATTCTTTGTTTTTCTTATTTTCTATATTTACTGAAAAAAACCATGATGTTCTGTATTCAATCAATTTTCTGAGATATTGTGTTCACCCAATAAAAATATATATATAAAAAAAAAGTTATGCATTATACATTTTAATGGGATATTGAGTGATGATTTCAGGAGGGAGCTTTTCTCTTCAGTATTGGCAATATACATTCTGCATTCCTTTTCTAGCAACTATCCCCCAGTGCTAAGGCAGAGCGGATCACTCTATTGTATTGTATTGTATTGTATGTCTTTATTTATATAGCGCCATTAATGTACATAGCGCTTCACAGTAGTAATACATGTGGTAATCAAATAATTAACATATAATATAAATAACAGGTCATGATAATAAGTGCTTCAGACATAAAAGTAACATTAAGGAAGAGGAGTCCCTGCCCCGAGGAGCTTACAGTGTAATTGTTAGTTAGGGAGAACGTACAGAGACAGTAGGAGGGAGTTCTGGTAAGTGCGTCTGCAGGGGGGCAAGCTTTATGTATCGTGTTCAGAATATCCACAGTGCTATTCATATGCTTCTTTAAGCAAGTGTGTCTTAAGGTGGGTCTTAAAGGTGGATAGAGAGGGTGCTAGTCGGGTACTGAGGGGAAGGGCATTCCAGAGGTGTGGGGCAGTCAGTGAAAAAGGTTTAAGGCGGGAGAGGGCTTTAGATACAAAGGGGGTAGAAAGAAGCCTTCCTTGAGAAGAACGCAAGAGTCTGGATGGTGCATAACGAGAAATTAGGGCTGAGATGTAAGGAGGGGCAGAAGAGTGTAAAGCTTTAAAAGTGAGGAGAAGAATGGAGTGTGAGATGCGGGATTTGATCGGAAGCCAGGAGAGGGATTTCATGAGGGGAGATGCTGAGACAGATCTAGGAAAGAGTAGAGTGATTCTGGCAGCAGCATTTAGGATAGATTGTAGGGGAGACAGGTGAGAGGCAGGAAGGCCGGACAGCAGGAAGTTTCAGTAATCAAGACGGGAGAGAATGAGGGCCTGAGTCAGAGTTTTAGCAGTCGAGCAACAGAGGAAAGGGCGTATCTTTGTTATATTGCGGAGGAAAAAGCGACAGGTTTTAGAAATGTTTTGAATGTGAGGGGCGAATGTGAGAGAGGAATCGTGTGTGACCCCTAAGCAGCGTGCTTGGGCTACTGGGTGAATGATCGTAGTTCCAACAGTAATGTGGAAGGAGGTAGTTGGGCCAGGTTTGGGAGGAAGTATGAGGAGCTCTGTTTTAGCCATGTTGAGTTTAAGGCGACGGAGGGCCATCCAGGATGATATAGCAGAGAGACATTCAGAAACTTTGGTTTGTACAGCAGGTGTAAGGTCAGGTGTTGAAAAGTATATTTGTGTGTCGTCAGCATAGAGGTGATAATTAAACCCAAAAGATGTTATTAGGTCACCTAGAGAGAGTGTGTACAGAGAAAAGAGCAGAGGTCCCAGGACAGAGCCCTGGGGTACCCCCACAGAGAGATCAATAGAGGAGGAGGAGGTGTTAGCAGAAGAGACACTGAAAGTACGATGGGAGAGGTAGGATGAGATCCAGGATAGAGCTTTGTTCCGAATACCAAGAGTATGGAGAATGTGAAGGAGAAGAGGGTGGTCCACGGTGTCAAATGCTGCAGAGAGGTCGAGTAATATGATCAGAGTGTAATGACCTCTGTCTTTGGCAGCATGGAGGTCGTCAGTTATTTTAGTGAGGGCTGTTTCCGTGGAGTGAGCAGTGCGGAAGCCAGATTGTAGAGGGTCTAGGAGAGAATAGATGTTGAGAAAATGGAGCAAGCGAGAGAATACAAGACGTTCAAGGAGTTTAGAGGCAAAAGGCAGGAGGGAGACAGGTCGATAGTTAGAAAGACAGGTAGGGTCAAGCTTGCTGTTCTTGAGTAATTGTATGACTGTTGCATGTTTGAAGGAGGATGAAAGGTTCCAGAGCAGAGGGAGGAGTTAAAAATGTGTGTGAGCGTAGGGATTATAGTAGGAGAAAGAGGTTTTAGGAGATGGGAGGGAATGGGGTAAGAGGGCAAGTGGTAGAGGGAGAAGAGGTGATCAACAGCGACACATCCTCCTCTGAGACAGTGGAAAAAGAGTCAAGGCAGGCAGGAGGAGAGTTAGGAAGAGGTGTAGGATGGAAGGAAGAAACAGAGGGGATGTTCTGCCGTATGGATTCCACCTTTTCCTTAAAATAGTCAGCAAAGTCCTGAGCGGAGATGGAGGAAGGAGAGGCAGCTGAGGGTGGTTTGAGTAGAGTATCAAAGACAGATAACAGTCGGTGTTAGGACCAGTATGTCAGGCCAGAATCTGCACTTGTGTTAAGCATCCATTTTGTCTGATCATAACTAGTTAAGATTCTGTAGTCAGACTTTTGTTGAAATATAATTCCTAAATGCACTCAGTTTCTGCCAAATTACATTTCCTTTCTTCCTGCTCAGGATATTGCTAAGATACTTTCTGTATTGTCAGTCTCCTGCTCTTTTAGTTAGAATATAATAGACTGATTCTCTGAAAGAGGTAAAATAGTAAAACGTAGTTGCTAAAGATTCAAGGTCTCTTTTGATAACAGACAATGAATAAGCTATGTATTCAGATATTGCTTGTATTGGGAGAAACACGTCCCAAAATCATGCCACTAATATGTCCTGCCCCTAAATCACGCCTCTAATCAAAGCTACGCCCAAGACACACCCAGGATACGCCTATGCTACGCCTATGTTACGCCTCTAACCAATATCTTCTTTTTTCTGTATAAAAGTCATTACCCTATGAGTAATAAATTGAGACAAAGGATTTGAAATATGGCTTGCGTTACGTTTCATTTCTTTCGTATTCCCGGGCCTGTACGTTCAACAAAGATCGGAGTTAACAAGTGACAGGGCGGGAAGTCTGCTGCAAATGGTGCAGATTGTGTATCCAGTCACAAGGCCTTCAGCTTTTTGGCAGAGGAAAGGTTCATCTCAGTTCTGAAGCCTAGATGAGGAATAACGGTTTTCCTTCACTTTTGGTGTCAGAGTTGGGGATTCACAGAGGCGGCAAGTGAGTATATGTGATTTTTACATTGTCTCACCCCCCCCTCTGGGAATTTAAAAGACCTACATTGTGACTGAAGATTGGGTTAGAGGCCCTTTAACAAAATTTTTGGTTAGATTCCAGAAAATTTTGTGCACGACTGAACTGTTATATCTGATCTAGCTGAACGACAATTGTATATTGTGTAAAGTATAAGAACTGTTTTATTATTTATCTGCAATTATTTGTCATAATTTAGCTTTTTTTCTTTAAGCTACTAATGTGTGCTTACATGAGTAAGAATGACTCTGGAGGGAAGCCTAGGAATGTACAAGTTTTTAAATGCGAGTGTAAATCTGGTCGGACTCCTGAGGAATTTGTTGCTCAGACAGCTAGTGATTATTATTGTGACCCTTTTGTATGCAGAAGGTTGTTCTCGGCATGAAAATAAGGCAATGTATTTATAAGGCAGAGGGCAGAATAGACGGAGATCTTATGCTGGTCCCAGAAATCAATCAGGAAGAATAGCTCAGAATAATGGTGCCTGTTTTAACTGTGGTAATGCTGGTCATTGGCAGAGAGAGTGCCCATATCAGAGTCAGAAGCAGGGAAGTGCTTTGCCCGTGGAGGCTCAGAGTGCAAGCCTCTGTAAAAAAAAAAAAAAAAAACACACTACCTTATGTAAAAGAGTTTGTTTGTAACCCTGATGATTTTTTTCCTGAATGATTTCTTGTGTGAAAGATACTGTGGGTCATGCTGATTATCATATGTGTATAGGTCGCCATCCATGCATTTGCAGATAATTACAAAAAATATGAATATTAGTTGCTCATGAGGAAATCTAAATTTTAAAAAGGTGTACACCGAATATAGGAGAGAAATACCTCACAACAAAAGGGGAGTATATTCAGCTCTGTCCCTGGTTATAGTTTGAAAGGTTTATTCGTCCTGGCCAGGCGGATACTTTTTAAACCGGACACATTTCTTTTCGTTTGCGGTATTTCTATCTTAATGAAAGGAGGGGCACAGCCTCTCCCTTACAGTTTAAAGAATGTGAAGCATTCACATTAAAATTAACTAGCTCTGTGCTTAAGCAGTTTATTTGTGAGAACAAGGTAATGTAGAACTGTTTTGTTATCTGTTTATTTCTGTGAAGCTGGCTGTGTATGAGAGACGTTTTTGTGTTGAGTGTCCTTGTAACAGGGGACTTATCCCTGTTCAGGTAATGTGCCTCTAATCCAGCAGTGTGGTGGTTAACTGCTGGTAGTCAATTAACAAAACACCACCTGCCTGATTAGATGGCTTAGAAAGCCTGTCTTTTGAAACAGGAAGTGAGAGCTCCTTAGCTGTGACTGAGAGCTGAACTTGGGAGAAAGAGCAGAGATTGTCTTTGACTCTCACAACAGTCTTGAGCCCTGCCAGAAGAAACAGCAGAGCTGCTTTCAAGACACAGGGAAAACTTCTAAACCTGTATGCTGACCAAATCTGGAGACAAGGGAGCTGAAGCAGGAACAGTGAAGATTTTCCCTCCAAACCACAAGGAACAGATAAGACTTTCATTCTTAAAAGACTGCTTATATCTGCTTATTGCATGCTATGTGTTTGGGGCTGCAAGAACTGCTTGACTAAGGGAGATGTGAATTATTGCATAGTGTTTCACTAGAAATACTCCCAAGTGAATAGAAGCTTTGTTTCCCCCCCCCCCCCCTGTGTTTGGATGAATTTCCTGATGAAAAGGAAAAGGCACAATAAAGCCTTATTATAATTTCACATTATAAACGACTCCAAGTGTGTACCTCTGTGAACGTCCGTCTACAGTCCTGTATTGTGTGTAACCAGTAAGATAACACATTTCAATTTTATTTCTACAGGATTAAGATATGTTTGGGAATGTTTTTGTTTAAAAATGCTGGTAGAAGCTCACAAGCACTGTTTGAATTAATATATTGTATTTTATATGTATATAGCTATATTAATGTGCATAGCGCTTCAAATGAGGGTGTCCGTGGTGGCAAATGCTGCAGAGAGGTTGAGTAATATGAGCAGAGTGTAATGATATCTGTCTTTAGCAGCATGGAGGTCATCAGTTATTTTAGTGAGAATTGTCTCCGTTAAATAAGCAGTATAGAAGCCATATAAGACAGGTAGGGTCAAGCTTGCTGGGTTTTTTTTAGTCATGGTATAACTGTTGCATGTTTGAAGAGATTTTGTTTTAGTTTAAGAAAGAGCAGAGTTGAAACGGGATAGCATAAAATTGTATTGATGGAAGTTTGCAGGAATATGAGATTTCTTTCAGAAGGCATTCAGGTGAATGAGTGGAAGAATATTGCATGCTCTTGCTGGCATAGATTTGGTGTTTATAAGTCATTTGAAATATTCCCGTTATTTTAATTTTTGAAAGGCCATACAAAATGCAGTTTTAGGACAGCGTGGAAAGCTTCATATTTAACATTAAACTAATGTTACAATCCCCTGCGCGAGGGATTAATAAGACAGCGAAACCCATTATCTGCTATCCGTACTTTGAGGTTTCTGGCGAAAAGCCTGGAACAACTGGCTGTTTGCCAAGGAAAAAAAAAAAAAAGCGCTTTGAAAATTTTTTTTTTTTTCTTTTGAAGTCAGAGTATCTTTAAAAGTTAATGCTGGCCGTGTGCTCAGCACTTTGCAAAGAGTTCAAAATTATTTGTCTATTTTAAAAGGAAATCTCTTGTTCAGGATTTCAGGATTTTTATTATATTTACAGGTTCCCTATTGTTAATGCCACAGCTGTTAAAAGACCTACTGCAGGCTTTTTCTTTTAACACAAGCAGTAAATATTTTTATAGTCACTACACATACAAATCTATTTACCAGTTTAATTTTGCTATATATCAAGCAACCTGTTTTCATAAATATTTCTGTATTTTTGTTCATATAGATAATATATGAACAAAAGAGGGTAGATACATAGGTTATTGAAGGACTCTCTGAGATCCCTATAGAGGATCCAGAACTTGATATGTTGTAAATAATACACAATGCACAGCAGGTTCAGAATTTATTTGAAGCAATGTTAACTCCAAGGGCTCTTGCAGTAATAAAGTTTGCTGCCATACTAACAGGGCTGACAGGCCCCTGGTTAAAAAAATAAATTAATAATACCTTTGCAGATGTCACAGCAAAGCAGGTAGCAAGCCGTCCCTATGTTGAGGGATATATCATATCTGCCAAATTTATAATTTTGTAACCATGTATTCGTTTTTGGGTATGTCCTGGACATAGAGTTAAAGGACAGGGGATATATAATTGCAAGTGCAGTTGCATAAGTGAACAGGGTATACATTATATACAGGGCATTTCACATTTTTTTTTAGCAGAATAGTTACAGTGGAGTGTTTGAGGTGAAAGCCAGGAGTGACTGTGGGTGTGGGACAATAGCCATGAGTGCAGGCTGTTGGGATGCTTGATTTGTTAGGTGAGTTTTAAGGCTATTTAGTAATAAATGATTAAAAGGTTGACACCATGTGCATCAGAGAAAATGGCAGATGGCAGTTAGGTATGAATGAGAGTAAGTGTGTATTGGGAGAAGAGAGATTGATTTGTAGTTTGAGACAGTGTTTTTGTCCCCATTTTTGAAGATTGGGACAACTCTGGCAGTTTTCCAGGTCTTAGGGATATGGCCTGCAGACAGGATAGAGTTGATTATGGAAGCAATTGGTTTGGCACAGGCTGAGGTACCAAGTTTTAGGAACTTGGATTGTAGCAAAGTCAAGTCCACATTGGTTGCTTAGTTTAAAATTTGAGGAGCGTTAATAGGGGATATCTCTGTTTATATGCGAATGCTAACAATAGTAGTAACCATATTAATACAAGAATTTATTTCTAGGTATAAATTTTCTCCCTATGAGACACTTATGGGATGAGTTATGACCATCAGTAGTTCAAAGTAACGAATTAAGGACCATGTTATTGGTAATAAAACAATTAATAAGTATTGCCTGCAACTAATATATATTTTTGAGTCTTTCTTGGCACAGGTTAAAGCTGAAAGTGCACCTACGCGAGACGGGTTAATGGTCAAGTATTTTCTACGCAAGCACGCTCTTCATCCCAGATGAAAAGGCCATTTAAATACTACTCATCATCAGCATTGCAGTAAAAATGTGCTTATCATCATGGATACACATCACGCACGTCAAAATAGTGCCAGCCTAGGCACAAACAGCTAATAAAGACAAAGACATAGCACCTGCAAATAAGTGTTTTGATGGACACAATACTCTCTGACCACTAATCATCAAGGGAGAACGGTCATAGGCAAAAAAGTCCAGGCCTCAACACACGAACTTTGAACTTTTTATTTTTACAGGTTTTTATTATTTTTCAGTTACAATGTATATGCTCCATTATGTTTGTGTAAGTGGCGTCCCATAAGGATGACAAAATAGTATAAGGTATTATTTGTTTAACTCTGTTTATTTTGTTTGGATTTATAGGTTAATAGAATCTCCCTGCAGAATGATATCCCGGTGGGAGAATGTTTTATCAGTCAATCACACGGTTATGTTAATTGCTCACAGGTAGAGTTAGAAACAAAAGAGAGACACCCAATACACAAGTGCTAAAAAGTAGTCTATGGGAAGAATAAGTTTCGGGGAATTTATTCCCAAATGTAGGAGTTGGGTTACTGTATGACAGGTTTACAGGGATATCCTCAATCATACAAACACAGACATTTACTCACTTAACCAAGAATAGGTTTAGTTTAAATTAATGGCTCTACAGAATAAAATAGCTCTAGACTATATATATATATATTTTAGCCTCAAAGGGAGGGGCATGTATGTGCCCTAGTTAAAGCGCAATGTTCTGTATTTATCCAGGATTCAGGGACCATGGGGACTTGGTGGTTGGATTGATTTGCTTTGAGCGAAGCTAGCGAATGTTTTTGTATGTGTGTGTTTGTCCTACTCATTGCTCTCTATGTGTTAAGTACAGCAAAACTCTGATCCAGAAGTGCGTTGCAACTCCCACCGACGCTATGCCTCTTTGCGGTGATGATGTCGCCAGTCCCCCAGAAGAAGAGACTGAAGAAGAAATCAACTGGGCTGATATAATGGCCGGAAAAGAAAGGAATGAAGTTATGCACAACTTGGACATCTTGGTCCATCAGGACTATGAAATGGTTAACTGTTCTATTCTTTAAATAGACTGTCTCTTAAGGATATGGGGGGACTGAGAAGACTGGATATGAGGAAGGTGGGAAGTCACCAAGGGCCGTGAGTCAACCACAAGGAAAGGATCACAAGTCAGCCATTTTGACCATAGCAGTCATCTTGGTCCGTTTTGCCATTCTGAGTAAATGCAGTATGAAAGATGCATGCAAGAAGAATGTTTGTGCAGTCGCTCTTAGCGGAAATTAGCCCCCACCAATTCTCACAAATAGCTGACCCTTAAATTATGTGACATATTGAGATGTAAGCCATTTTCTAGTCTATAGAAATATTTAATGTTATATATATATATATGTCTCTATTGGTTACTACAAGGCCATAGTCATAGAGAAGAGTACCAAGTAAGGGTATTTGTTCTTTTAGAGAACAAAAAGGAGGGAATTGTTAGGACCAGTATGTCAGACCAGAATCTGCACTTGTGTTAAGCATCCATTTTGTCTGATCATAACTAGTTAAGATTCTGTAGTCAGCCTTTTGCTGAAATATAATTCCTAAATGCACTCAGTTTCTGCCAAATTACATTTCCTTTCTTCCTGCTCAGGATATTGCTAAGATACTTTTTGTATTGTCAGTCTCCTGCTCTTTTAGTTAGAATATAATAGACTGATTCTCTGAAAGAGGTAAAATAGTAAAACTTAGTTGCTAAAGATTCAAGGTCTCTTTTGATAACAGACAATGAATAAGCTATGTATTCCGACATTGCTTGTATTGGGAGAAACACGTCCCAAAATCATGCCACTAATATGTCCTGCCCCTAAATCACGCCTCTAATCAAAGCTACGCCCAAGACACATCCAGGATACGCCTATGTTACGCCTATGTTACGCCTCTAACCAATATCTTCTATTTTCTGTATAAAAGTCATTACCCTATGAGTAATAAATTGAGACAAAGGATTTGAAACCTGGCTTGCGTTACGTTTAATTTCTTTCGTATTCCCGGGCCTGTAAGTTCAACAAAGATCGGAGATAACAAGTGACAGGGCATGAAAGCTTCCCGGGAAGTCTGCTGCAAACGGTGCAGATTGTGTATCCAGTCACAAGGCCTTCAGCTTTTTGGCAGAGGAAAGGTTCCTCTCAGTTCTGAAGCCAAGGCGAGGAATAGCGGTTTTCCTTCAGTCGGCGTGGGTTAGACTTGTGCATGTTGATTAGAGAAGAAAAGTAGGCTTGTTTAGCTTGCAGGAGGGCAGAGTTGAAACAGGATAGCATAAATTTGTAGTGAAGAAAGTCTGCGAAAGTATGAGATTTCCTCCAGAGGCGTTCAGAGGAACGAGTGGAGGAACGCAGCATGCGCGTGTGGGAATTTAGCCATTGTCTAGGGTTAGAAGGGCGAGTGCGGCAGAGAGAAAGCGGGCCATGTAGATCAAGAGAGGAGGACAAGGCAGAGTTGTAGTTCCTGACCAAGTTGTCAGGGTCTGTAGCAGAGCTGAGAGAGGAGAGGGAGGAGCGTAAAGTGGACTCAAAGTCAGGTAAGTGAATAGAGCGCAGGTTTCTGCAGAACCGGGGGGTAGATGGAGGTGGAGAAGGGGAGAAGCGAGATAGAGAGGATGAGGTGATGGTCAGAGAGAGGAAAAGGGGAAATGGAGAAATCAGATAGAGAGAAGTTTTTAGTGAAAACCAGGTCTAAGTAGTGGCCATCCTTGTGGGTGCTGGCTGCAGTCCACTGTTGAAGGCCAAAAGAAGAGGTTAGAGAAAGAAAGCGGGAGGCCCAAGGGAGAGAGGGGTCATCAATGTGGTAATTGAAGTCCCCAAGGAGAAGAACAGGGGAGTCTGAGGAGAGGAAGAAAGAGAGCCAGGATTCAAAGTGAGAGAGAAAGGCAGAAGGGGGATGAGTAGAGGTAGGTGGGCGATAGATGACCGCCACATGGACATGGAGAGGAGAGAAAATCTGGACATTGTGAGCCTCAAAGGAGGGAAAAGCAAGAGATGGAGGAATAGGAAGGGTTCGGTAACGACAGAGAGAGAGCAGGAGCCCCACGCCTCCACCCCTGCCATCAGTGCGCAGAGTGTGGGAGAAGGAAAGGCCACCATAAGAGAGGGCAGCTTCTAGAGCAGAGTGAGACTGAGTGAGCCAGGTCTCAGTTATAGCAAATAGGAGCGGAGAGTGAGAGAGAAAGAAGTCATGTACAGAGAGGAACTTGTTAGAAAGGGAGCGAGCATTCCAAAGAGCACAGGAGAAAGGGAGAGAGGAGGGAGGGTGGCAGGGGATGGGTATGAGGTTGGAGGGGTTGACACCAGAGGGAGTAGAGTTTGCAATTGGCAGGCGAGGACGAGTGCATGTAGGAATAGGGCAGGGACCAGGATTGGAAGAGATATCCCCAGAAGCAAGGAGGAGAAGCATGGAAAGAAAGAGAATGTGTGAGGATGATTTCTAGGGGTGTTTTTTAGTGCAGGTGATATAGCTGTGTGGTGTCAGAGGGCGCAGGTAAGAAAGGAGTTCATGTGAACTGAGAAGTGATGAAGGAAGGAGAGATGGAGATATATGAATAGAGTTGGAGACATAATGAAGCTGGTAAAAAGAAGTGCATAATTTGAGAAGAAGTGAAGTCACAGCAAATATAAATGGTAAAGGCAGCATCACAGCAGTAATGATGCAGTCTGGTATAGATGATATCCTCCTTTCCAGCGTAGTTCAAATGCAGGAATCAGGGCCAATTGGGGGTGTCCACTTCCTCACTTCTTTTGTCCTTCCTTTTAAACTTGAGTTGTTCAGTAGTCCTGCCACTTATAATGTGCCACTTGGATATATGCTGCATGCAGACTAAAGCTGTTCTACCTGGGTTTATATGGGCCTAAACAGTCACCTGACAGTTAGGTTCTGTCTGCTTAATTAGCACATCTGAGGCACATTGTCAACACTTAATTTGATTACGGGTAGACAGAAAACAGCATTAAAATATGTTTTTTACCTAGCATTGTCACTTGCATATACTGTACTATAATACACACAGCAAAGGCTTCAATGAGAGGATGCCAGTGATTCCCAATACGGGGTTCGTGAGGTGTCTCGAAGAGGTTCATCAAAAGAAAATCTGCAATGGCGGCTCCCATGTAGTATAGTGGGTTTCTGAGCCTGTGTGAGGACTGCAAAACTGCACCTTAGTATGGGAGGTATAAGTGTAAATTACAACAGGCGCTTCCAAAGTCGCTCCCCTCAATGCTTTGCATCCATAGTAGCTAGGCATTATGGGGTGTAACTTTAGAAGCTCACCTAGTAATGACAGTTATACCACGCATGCTATCTGCACACACTGAGGTGTAGTTTGGGGCCTTATTAAGTGTGTGTTACCCTCACCAGCTCAGGACATTATACTGCCTGGGATCGGTCAAACAGTTTTATTAGCATCAGTCTGATGAGAGGTAGGTAATAAGATTGATCAAATAGGGGTTCGCAGAGAAAATATTTTCTAGCAGGTGTGTACAATATAAAAAAAAGCCGGGAACCCCTGCTCTATGCCCTGGTAAAAAAACATTTAGGTTACATTTCAGCATGATATGGGGGTAATTTATTAGTCCTCTTGCCATAAAGCTGATACAATATTAGTGAAAATAAACACCACCACATAAAAAACATCCAATTATGTGATGTTCATCTTGAGATATATAGTATGTGTGCATTAATAACTGTCCCACTACAGTTGCCCTTTGTTACACACATTTAGGGCAAGATGGTAGTCATCTACCTAGTAAATACAGTACTGTTCCTAAATAGTGGGTCATTTCTTCTAGTACTATGGCTGCAATCCTGGTGTAAATACCACCACTGCTTTCTATTGGATTTTTTCTTTGAACAGAAACTGGGGTTGCATAATTTTTCAGCCAGCGCTAGGAATAATTTATCAAAGTCTCTCTCTATAAGAAAAACTGGTATAAAATAAAAAAATGTTTCCCCTTTAGTAATGCTAATAATCAGTAGACGGGAAACTGCTATATGCTAAGCTGGAGATGTACAGTAGGTACAAATATTTGCCAATCACTTGTTTATATTCTACATTTTATGGTGGAAACAAATTAGTTTTTAAAAACATTGTAAAACATGATTTCTTTATTTTTACTTTAAATGATGAAGCTAGTAGGAGAGAGATGCAGATAAATAGATACATTTGCTTAAACTGCCATTCATTTCTATGTTTTCGATGTAATTGGAGAGAATATTAACAACAGGAGCTTGAGCTTGTACCAACCTTTGAAATGGTTTCCTTTGGGGTCAGTCATATTTTATGCTGGTCATGTAAAACTATTCACCAACAGTCTCTGGAGAACAAATACTAATGAAGAGAAACCGTGACCTCAGCATGTCCAATTTTCATGGAGTGAAATGTTGGAGCGATTCCATCTCATAAACATGCAACAAAATTCTAAGCAACTATAATGACAAGTGAAAGTCAAACAGCTAACAATTAAATGGTTTTTCGTCTGTGAATCTCAGTTATTATAATGTTACTTCCATTTTTTAAGAATCTAATACCTGCAAAAACACTTATATTTGGTTTAGATGAGCACGACACAATATGAATGTATACAGATAAAAGTGTTACAGGATATAGTGTTTCCGGAATGATAAGGAAGCTGAAACAGATGTAATTAAGATATTCTTGCATTTTAAGTTACACTACAAAACATTATTATTATTATTATTTTTTTAAGATTATGAAACATAATATTTCAATCATACTGTATATAACAAGTACTTTGTTCTGTGCTAAATAATAGGAGGATTTGATTTGTATGTAAATCTAAATAGGATTTCTCACCTGCTGGTATTATGCCAAGAGGAAGTGGTGCTCTGACAGGCGTGAAGATAGAGTCCGTATTCCTCCCAGCATCCATCTGGGCTCTGAGAAGTAGACCATGGACAACCTCACTGGCTGATCCATCACCACCGACACATACTATTCTGTGCAAAGAGATTTTTTTTCCATTACTTTATTTTATTTAGAAGCTTGTGTTACAATACTTATAGCTCATAATATATGGAACAATAGAGGTGGGTAAACATTATGAAATATGATGAATTTTTTTTCATTTGTACAATATTTGAAATGGGTTAATATAGCTGTAAGGCATGAGCTATATTGAGGCAACCTCTCTCCACCCAGTATACAAAATGGGAATATTTAAAGATGTCTCACATGCAGAAGCAAAGATCTCTCAATAGAAACATTGCTCATTCCTTTTTTCTGCTACAGTATTCTGTGATTTACAATACATTTCATAATCAGTCATGACATTCTGATTAATTTCTATAAATTATAGGGGAGCGAGGCAGCCATAAAAACCTTACATAAATCAAGTCATAATTTAGGGTACTGCTAATTATCATTAATATGCAAAAGCAGCAATTACTTGCATGCATTTTTATTTACAATTTTTCTCTGATTGCTTCTTTGTGAAGACATTATTTATTTCAAACTTGTTCTTGAAATACAAATCACATACAAGGTAACATATTTCTAAAATAATAAAAGGCTCGGATCGTTGTTGCTTACATAGCAGATGTCATTCTTCCCGCTACCCCGGACAATGAGATTATGATAAAAAAAATTATGAACTGTAAGTTTAAAACAAAAAAGTATTAAAAGCATTGGATCAACTGATCCAATTAAAACAACATGTTTAATAGTTTAAATTGATGGATGTCAATTGATGTCTTATTTTTTTTTATTTTATAAAAACAACTGCTGCAACACGCACTATCCCCAGCTGGGTGAACAATATGAAGGTTTAAATCTACAGTGGCATGAGAGGCAATAGGAAGCTATGATGTATTTGCCAGCATCACACGGCTGATTTAGACCTCCATGAAACGCCGGCAGCACCAACAGAGGTAAGTATCTCGGGAAGCAGGGGGTCAACGGAGCTGAAAGTAATGCAATTCAGCCCCGGAGACCCCCTGCTTCCTACCTAGAGGGGGGGGAAAAGAATTGAACATAAAATGCTGCTTAAAGTAGTAACTTGGTACAGAATAATCCAACTCCAAAATCATGCTAAATTGCTGACTGTGTATGTAAATCCCCATTAAGGGCCAGAGGAATTTAATGTTTATTGAGGGAGAGGAATATACAGTACCAAGACATTCTCCTATTAGACTTGCACAACAAATATGCACTTAAACAATTTCCCCATCTGCTAAACTCCATGAATGGACTACAATTCTACTCCTCTATATTACTAGAAAATAAAGGCAACTGTTAACTTCCGTGCCATGGCTGATGTCCCAATTAACAACTCTGCTTGTGACCAGAGCAAGAATTATTGGTAGTGGGATTGTGTTAGGTAGCCCATATATGAGTCTTTAGTAATATAAACAAAAAACTCTCCAATTAGATTGGCTTCCCAGAACAAGACAAACCTTTACAACGTGTGTTCAGTTCAAAATAAAATTGGTGCAAGTAAGGCTAGGGAGTGCCAACAGCACTCCCAAGAAATACTAGACTGGTAAAAATACAAAAAAGTCCACAGCACTCAAAAATAGAACTGAAAAAAAACCCTTACATTTTAATAGAAGATAATACTGAAAGACAATACAGGGCAAAAGCAATGTTTCCAGCCTGCATGGCCCTTACCATTAAAGCTTGAGAAACAGGAGGTTTTTTTATATTCTACTTTTGAGTGCTGTGTGCCTTTTTGTATTTGTACCGGCCCTTAAAAATATGACGTGGCAACCAACACCTTTTTCCAACTACAATATCCGACTGTAATGTGATTACATCCCCAGTTGTCCAACATGGGAGATTAAATAAAGTAACACACAGGGCAACATGTACAGTGTAACAGCTTGATGGTAGAAAGCAATATAATGAGAAACAAAGTCCCTAATCTTCTCAGGTTAATTTGCCACCACACTTATGTCTACTAAAGAAGTGCAAACCTTAGTACTATCCCAGAGGGTAAAAAGACAATTGATTGCGGTTCAGCAGTTCTGGATGTTCATTACTAACTTTGATCTATTCATCCATTTCAAATGGCCAACTTATGAATGTTTCAATTTTGCAGTATAGACAACCTTTCCGTGAGATCAAAGCCATTTCTCGTGTGCATACAGTAATAACATCAGCAACAAATAAATGCAATTCTGAGTGAGTTCATTCCCTGCTGCCCAGCTAAATGACTTCATTGTTGCCAAACCATTGTTCTTGTGGTTTGTATCGATAGCAATTCTTTCATCAATTTACCTGGAACAGGCTTCAAAACTTCCAAATGGGTAATTGATTTTTCAATGTGATGTGGCAATGCAAAAATTGAAATGTGGAAAACACAACAAACTACAGCACATTTATTATGACAATCTTTAAATTTTCAGCTACTCATTTTACCTGACGAGCTTCATATATTTGTTTTAATATTGTTAATTACATCCCCACAAATGTTGTGTTCTTATTTGGCTCTTTACAAACAAACAACCAAACATAGTTTATTGTTTTTCTTTTTAGATTTTTTTTAAAGTATATTGAAGTTATTAACATTTAGATAAAGTTGAACAGTGGGCTGCCATGGTGCCTCTGGTGCTGTAATTTATGACAGAGATGCTCAACTCCAGTCCTCAACACCCCCCAACAGGTCAGATTTTAAGGATATCCCAGCTTCAGCACAAGTGGCTCAATGAGTGGCTCAGTCTTTGAGCCACCTGTGCTGAAGTTGGGATATCCTTAAAACCTAACTTGTTTGAGGGGTCCTGAGCACTGGAGTTGAGCACCCCTGATTTATGACACAGGAAGTCCCAGGTACTGTAGACATCATTATAGACATCAGAAAGATACAATGTTACAAAAATTATCTAGCAACATAAATACTTCTAACACAGAGGGTACACAACTGCAGAAGAAATTCTGTCAAAGCAGCAGCCCACCGATAACACACTTTTTTTTAAAAACTGGATGGGTAGCAGTGGCGGCCCCAGGACCTTACACGCACTATTTCCGGCTTTCAGGACTCCCTGATACAGAGATTCTTGCTGGTTAGGGTGCTGGTTTTTAAAGCCCCTGTGTCATGTGGACCAATAGGAAGCCATTACGCTTAGTATATATAGGCCTATGCATTACTGTATGCATTCCATGATACTTGTTAAAAGCTATTAAAAAATATCTCAAGTTCTTTAAAAGATTACAAATAGAAGTGAATGAGTGCTTTCAATTTACTGGAACTCTAGTGCATGTTGCTTTGTGGGACTGCACCTATAAATATGTCTTCGATCATTGCTTGAGCAGACTGGCTTTGTGCTGTTGTTACAAATGGTTTCAGGGAAGATTTAAGCTGTTTGAAGTGAGGCCATGCCAGTGACTCACAAATATTGAAAATACAATTTTACCCCAAAAAGCGTTGAATATAAACACAGAAAAATACAAAACAGCCTCTGCAATATTTATCACCCTTGTAATTTCCTTATATCTCATATAACAATGAATTAAACAACTACAATTATGCTGAAGGGAAACCATTATTTTTCATGGAGGAAATGGGAATCTGTTTTGTTTTATGCCAAAAAGTATCATAACCACATGGAGTTTCTGGAGTGCTGTGTTATGAACCTTTGTTAGATTACTACATATCATAATGGAGAAAGTTTGTTATCATTGTTAAAACTGTTGTTGAGAGGTGGTATTAAAATATAAATCCGTTTTTTAATTCTAAGTATTAGGGATTGGGCTATTTAAAGCAACATATTTATACTTTTGCTTATACCCAACGTGCAGATTCTGTCCACAGCAGCCATTCAATGAGGCGAATGATGTGTATCAGAGCAAAGTCCTCCTTATTGACTTCTTTAGCTCACTGACAATGACACTGTTGGTGTCCATTTTAGTTCCTGCACTGCACGTGTAATCGCTAAATCTCCATGATGTACAGTAGTCTTCAAGTGCTAATGAGACTGCTGTACTGATCCTGGGGAACCATAAAGCAGCAGTGCTCATATCAGGTCTCTTCTAGATTAATGGATGACTAGTTCCTCCTATTAAAGACTAATACTAACATAGGGGGTATGTTATCATGGTGGTGCAATTGGCTCTTACTTCGGTCAGAAGTCAGAGGAATTAGTAATGAAATCTCAATGACCTTCCACTTTCTAAGAACATAACGATGCATACAAATAACTTCTTGATAACTCCCAATCACAATATCACAGGATATCTGTCACGGTAGCTAGTGACAGGGTATAATATACACCAAATATCTGGGTTGAATTGAACACGACTTAGATATAATAAATATAGTTTATTCCTTAAAGAAGGAGAACACACAAGATGATACAAATAACAGACAAGAAATAGACACTTACTTAAGGGTTGGACAATGAAGCAATCAGGTACCGGATTGGCAATTAATTCAACAATACAGGTTCAAATGAAGACATCACGAAAGACACGAAAGACAATGGGTATAGGGTTTACACTGGTTTATATAGGATTCCAGCCCCATACGTTCACAGAGGGTGTCAGGCATTGGCCATCAATTACCTCCACCCAATGACCCTTTGCCACCTCACTTGAGAGGCAAAGTCATACCTGCCCACAGGGCTGGACATTATTCTAATCAGGGGCTCATTTTCCTAGCCCCCCTCCCACAAGACCGGCGTCTGAAAGTCTGCTTGGGACAGGAAAACTTTTGTCCCAAGGTGTGAAACACAACACTTATCCCAAGCACCCATGTCCTGCTCTGTTTTGTTCCAGCATACACAAGCAAGGTGGGGGAGCCTTTGATCAGGGGACTTATTGTAGACCACTTGTCTCCCCCCTGAGCATTAACATACCATTTGGCCTCTGGTTTTCCCAGGCTTAGGAATACCAGACCCACAAGATAATACATATCTTAATATCTACACATATTAAAATAATCCGTTCTGTGGGTCTGAGCGGGCTGAAATTTGCCAGGTCCTCATGCCGCAGGACCCTTGCCATAGTGGCCAAATATCAGCCTTCCACGACCCCCAGAACCAGAGATACAAAAATATAGTTTAAAAGCACATTACAAAAGTGGCTTTTTTCTGCCATGCAAGTCAATGGCAGAAACCTAAACTTTACCATTACTCTGACTCCGTTCTGTTGCCCCGAGAGGGTCGCTATTTGCCATGCAATCCTGCCGGAACTAGGACTACATGGTGACCGAATCTCAGCCCTGTAGGTTGAACAGAACCGGAGTTACGGGGTCCAGGTTTCTGCTCATTCTGTCTTAGCCGTTTCAAAGCCACGCGGCTTTCTCTGCCATTACGGTCAATGGTAGGACCCTCCTGGCCGGCGCGATCTGTTCTCGCCGCCATTACTAGTCGGACCCTGTTGGGGTCAAGTGAGGGGGTGCCTAACATCTAGGGGCAAAATGAATTTTATTTCTGGGTGCCCTAGAACAAAAGTTCCTACGCCAATTGGCCGTGAACTTGACCGAGGCCCTAGTTCCCACGCCAATTGCGCGATCAAAGCTCTTTTTTGACAATGTTGCCTTGCGGTTTGGCAGGCTGCCAGCTCGTCTCCGGAGGTCGGCTTCCAGGGATCCCCATTGAAATGGGTGGCTCCATTGACTTTCAATGGAGAACCGCCGCTCCTCCTCTCGAACGCCACCTGCAGGTCTTCTAAGGAAACGGGCCCAAATCGCCGGAATCTCTATAGGATTGTATTGAACCCCAATGGCGACCTATGGAGAAACTGGAAAATGGAGCCTGCAAAGGCGGGAAAAGGGACAAAGGGCCATAAACACAGAATTAACATTAACCCTTTCCCTCCCGCATAGATCCCAGTGTATGTGTTGGTGCAGACACTGGAATGGGAACACTACATATTCACAGGGGGATACACATTTGGTGCTGAAGCAGGGGCATAACTACAGTACTGGACATCATTCCAGTTAACCCCTCGCCTCCCAGGTGAGAGCAGGGGGTGGCCAAATGGGGTGTAACCCCTTTAATACCGGGCCAACCCCCCTCTCCTCCCATGACAATATCTAAATGATTGCTTTGACCTTTTATGCAGCCCTGTTAATGTAGATGTACGTCTTAAGATGTTGAAGCTATCTTGTGAAAGGCTTGCTATACCCTACATATTGTGAGTACACTTCTTTTCTGTCTTGTGCTTTAAATACCGTTTATTATTGAAGAGCATATTGAAGTTAAATACGTTTAAAAAAAAAAAAGTTAATGGCGAGTAGTCATGTTGACACTGTACAGTAGTGGTAATGTTTATTTCAGGACATTTCAGATATCATTGACATCAGTATAATTCCATTATTTCAACTCTCCCATGATGCTAGGAAGTTACAATGTGACAAAATGATCTAGCGACACAGATACGTTTAACACTCGTAATATATCACTGCCTCAAATGAATACTTCGTATGAAAATCACACTTTTTTCAAACACCTGATTCTGCTGTTATTAAATGATCCCTCTCACAGGCTGAGCAATAAATGTCATCCCAAGAAGTGACAGCTAAACAGCAATGAAGTACAGTACAATGAAGGTGACAATTCACACAGGAAAAGCATGTGTTCCATTCCTATGATCAAGCTGGATTATTTTACACATATGCAAAACAAAAAGTTATTACTTTACTTAAAAACATTCAGATTACATTTGTTCCTAATTGGGGCATAGTCTTTATAGTATATATGTATGTGGTGACAGTTAATCAAGACAATTATTTAATGCCATAGCACCTTCACGCATCATTTGTAGAAACAAGTTAAGAGCTTTAAGTCAAGGTTTTCTTTTAATTTGTACTTTTAATGGGATTTTTCACATAATTATCTACTGTTACATTTTTTTACCAACCAATTTGCGTATAAATAGTCAAGCTCTGCATACGCAGTCAGCAATATGTAAATATGAATTAATGAAAATGATACTATTTTAGCTGAGAGGACAAACTGAGGTTTTGCAAATGCGGCACAAAAACTAAAACAATATAGTACTCTTTGTGTCTAATAAGGAAACTAATTGGAGTGAAATCACTAGTAAACATGTGTGCACAAAACGATTTAACTCCTTCAAGGTCTATGGCGCTTATTCTAGTAGCTCCAAAGTGGTCGTTGCCAAACTACGCGGTTTGGCAAGTTCAGAAGTGGTGGAATGAAATGTGAGAAAAAAACCTATTGCAAACCGCTTCTAAAAAAAAAAAAAGTGACAATCTGCCCGGTTTGTATTTGCTTTAGAAGCGGAATGACCAAAGGTGGTCATCCCCAGACTGACTTATGTGTTTTGCTCTCAGCCAAACCCATAGTTCAGGCTGTTGAAGTAACTCGCAATACTAATCTCGCCACCCTTTAGATGGCGTTTAAAAAAATGTGAGTTTTTAGAAGCGGTTTGCATAATGGAGCTATGAGAATAGCAGTTCTGGACAAAAAAATGCAAATTGGAGGCTTTTTTGTCAAACCGATCAGATTGTCAGAGTAAGAGAGAAGCCGCTTGATCTAGCAATTACTTGATCTACTGTACACTGGCTCCTAGTGGAGCAAAGGGTTCATTTTAAGATTGTGACCCTTACCTTTATGGCTATTCATAATCTCGCCGCCCTTACCTTTAGAACTGCCTAATCAGTAACATTCCCAATCAGGCCCTTAGATTTGCCATCACCCCTAAACTGATTGAGCCTCGGTTTAAGGTCAATAAAGCTGGAGGGAGAGCTTTTGCAAGGACCGAATAAGCTCCCCTCTGCTTTAAAAAATCAGGGAGCTTTACTTCCATTCAGAAATGAACTAAAAACATTCCTTTTTAAACAAAACATTGCAAACAGACCCCATTACCCTGGCAGCCAAAACCTATTGCAAACCGCTTCTAAAAAAAAAAAAAGTGACAATCTGCCCGGTAAACAGACCCCATTACCCTGGCAGCCAGGGTTCTTGCTCTTTGCTGGTCGTCCTCATCTTCAGCGATTATTACTTAACTAACTCTCCGAACTCATAATGAAACAACAAAAGAGAAAGGGAAGCAGAGGAAATTCAACTCTCCTGCATTAGCATTCAGCACTACCGTATAAAAATAATATACAAAATGAAGCTGGCATCAATATAAGGCAGGGGTGCTCGATTACAGTCCTCAAGCCCCCCAACAGGTCAATTATTCAAGATATCCCAGCTTCAGCACAGGTGGCTCAATCAGTCCCTGCTTCACCACAGGTAGGCCAATACAGTATCACACTTTGGTGGTAAGAAAACTGGAAGTAAAGGTCTCCCTTAGAATCAAAGAAAACCCTGATAGGGCTTAGAAATCCAGCTCAACTTCATAATGTACAGTATGTGGAGAATGAATGAGAACCTACAGTATGGGTAGGTGCGAGCAGGGAACTAATGTAAATGTACAAGCTTGAAGAGAGAAAGAAAAAGTACCTGCACTCCAAAAATACCCCCAAACAAGGAATTAACTTTGAATAAGTATAAATAAAATAGATATAGGTCCTAAATAATAACCAAAAAAAACTGACAAAGAAAATAAGTTAAAATTTTTTTAAAAACGATTAAAAACGAACAGAGCTGCGTGTGTGCTCTCAGGTGTGATCTCACTCTGATTTATTGCCTGTGATGGTATAAATAGCTTATCTTAATTATAATATAAATGATAAGGCTACATAGATGTAGAAAAGACTTGTGATCTGTCTGATCTGTCAGTTGGTTGGGGGAGGTTAATACTCGGATATAGTGGGCGTGCGCAGGGTTGTTGACAGATTTCCCGGGGCCCAGGACTACAGTTCTGACCGGGCCCCCCCCACCGTCAGCACTGTTGCGAGTCCCATTTCACACCTCGCGAGCCCCTCCATTTCACACCTCGCAAGCCCCCTCTATTTCCTTCCCTCCTTCCATGTATTTCTCTCCCCTCTGTCTCACCTCTCACTCTCCCCCCTCCATCAATTACCCCACTCTCACTCAAACCCTGCCCCACCGCCTCACATGTATTTCTCTCCCCTGCGTCTCACTCTTACTCCCTCTTTTCCTCACTCACCCACTCTCCTCTCACTCTACCCCCGTGTCAATTACCCCCTCTCACTCAACCCCCTCCTCACACTCATTCCCTCCCCCCTCACACAATTCCCCTCACAAAATATATACAAAAAAAACCACCACCCAATGCAAAAAACTTCCCACCTCCAAATACAGTACATACAAAAAAAATCCCCACCCCCCAAATATATACAACCCACCACCACCCCAAATATATATATATATATATGATGATACCCATCAAGGTTGAAACATGTATGTGAGTAGGTCTAATGGCTTTGCATCTCATCCCAGCCTCTGTTTAAAAGCTGTGTTTAAAACAGCATGCATTGGCTTGAGGATTGGCTTGTGTAATACGAGCTTGAGACAAAAGGTGGCACTGAGTGCTCATTTGCATGTCATTTCCCAGAATCCCTTGCTGCAGTGGAAGTGCTGTATGCTGGGTGACAATGGGGAAAGACAGGGTTGCAGACCTGTCTAAGACATGCAAATGAACATACAGTAATATTTACAGTTGCTATATATATATATATATATATATATATATATATATATATATTTATATATATATATATATACATACATACACACTCCCCATACATATATATGTATATAAAAAAAACAATACATATTAGAAAAAAAACAAATACATAAAACCCACAATACATATTAAAAAATACATATAAAAATAGACCCAAATACTGTACATATAAAAAAGACCCCAATACATATAAAAAAAACAATGCATATATAAAATAAACCAATACATATAAAAAGAAACCCAATGCATATAATAAAAAGCCAATACATATAAAAACCCCAAATGTATATAAAAAACCCAATACATATAAAAACCAATGCATAAAAAAAAAAAACAATATATATAAAAATAACTCAATATATATATAACCCCCCCTCCCCAAATACTTAAAAAACAGACTTACCTTGTGGCTGGTTAGGCCGGGCCCGGTGTCTGCGGGGGGCCCAGCTGCCGGTCCTCTCGCAGCCGGCCTCGGCTATCCTTAAGCTGCAGGCCTCTTCCATTCTGCTTCCATTTCCCACGTGCTTGCAATGCTGGCGCGCGCGCCATGCCTCCCTCTGCTACAGCGTGCCAGAAGCTGAGCCAAGCTTACTTGCGGCGGGCTGACATCACAGAGGCCCGTCGCGCACCGGTGTTGGAAGCTCAGCGTGGGACAGAGAAGGAAGAAGCCTGCAGTTGAAGGAAAGCCGGGGCTGCGAGAGGAGCGGCAGCCGCGCCTGGCCAGAGATTATAACCAACTTGCAGCGTCGGCCGGGCTCCCAAAAGACACCGGGCTCCCAAAAGACACCGGGCCCGGGACACCTGTCCCTTCTGTCCCCCCTGTCGGCGGCTCTGGGAGCGCCTGTCGCCTGAGCGATCTGTAGACTTCAGATCGGTTGCGATGGGGAGGCATGGCGGACGCGTCACCAGGCTTGTTTGCCCTCATCGGCTGAACTGCTCACGTGACGCGGTCGTGACGTGCCCATGGCGTGAAAAAACAAAAATGTTTGTTGGCTCAAAATTCTGCCGTGCGGTCGCTCTAAATCGCGTGCGAACTATGGCCACTGCCATAGAGCTGCTGCTTTATGTTCGCACCGCGTGCGCATCGTCACTTGCAATATGGATGCAGCCTTACTGTTAAAGGGTGTGGAATCAGTCATATCCTTTGTTCACCCTTAGATTCTTGTTTAAAGGTAGTAGGTATGAGAGGGCTATCACCAGTTAGCAATGCATACTGTTATTACTGGCTAAATGTATACTTTGATCTCAGGCCCGTAAAGAAGATACACCCTACCTGTTACTTTACAGAGAGGGACTGTGTTTCTTGTCCTTTGGATATAATAGATATAGCTATTGTAGTTTGCAATATGTATGCTAATGTATCAGTGTGGGCTATTATCATGCTGACATGCGATATCCTAACTCTAAATTACCATGAAGACGAGTATTCTTGTTGGAGATAGGCAATGATCCTAACTTGATCATGTTTTAATTATCATGATAAAGATATAGTCAAGGTAAAGAAGGTTATTGAGAATATGTTATTCTACTAGATGAATGGGGAAAAGAGAAAACCTTGATTTAGCCTATTGGGAGTTAAAGTGTTCAAGGTATATATCCACTTTGACTCCCTCTGTAGCAATTTGTTGCCCCAGTCACTACCTCTTCATTCATGTGGTATGTGATCTATACCCTGGATGTATATACAGTACATCCAATCACATCCACATTTCCTTTATGCCTTTCCTGGACATGTCTGGATATGTGGGTATCTAGGCTGTTTTTAATTGTTCCGACATGCTCTAAAATCCGCCTATGAAATTGTTAGCCAGTTTTTCCCACACATTTGATACCACATGAGTAGGACGCTAAATAGATGACCAAGAGTTTTGCAGATGATAAAGCTGCACATCGGGTAAGTTCTTGTTTTATTGTTCTAAAAATGTTTACTGGGGGGTGATTTACTTGCATGCTTTACAGCTCCCACACTTATAGGTTCCCATGTTTTTTTGAGGAAGCCAATTCCCCAAGTGTTGGATGTTGGTATTCTGAAAGTGGCTGTTAACCAAAATGTCCTTCAGATTTTTTTTGAGCGTCTGCTCACCACAGTTGGTTGGTATTGGTGTTGGTTTCAGGACTTCTCTTAATTCATTGTCTTCTATAAGAATGGGCCAGTACTTACTGAAAATATTTTACATTTCTTGGCACTATGAGCTATATGTGCCAATGGATGTGATGGTCTCTCTCTCTCCCATCTCTTTTTATATCTTGTAGGAGGGTATCTCTCAGGAGTTTTTGTGGTGTTTTGATATGCCCTTTTGACGTTACTCTGGCTATACCCCCGTTGAGAGAATGTTTCTCATCAGATCCGCCTGAATCTTGAAATCTTGAGGGTTTGAGCAGTTCCTCTGAATCCTCAGGAACTTACTTGTCGGGATACCTCAAATCAGTGGCTGAGGGTGATGGCTATCAGTAACTGTTTGTTACAGTTTTTGTGTGGGTACATAGTTACATAGTAGATGAGGTTGAAAAAAGACGTACGTCCATCAAGTTCAACCTATGCTAAATTTGGACAACAGATACTTTATTCTATATCTATACTTACTTATTGATCCAGAGGAAGGCAAACAAAAAACCCCATTAAGGGGAAAAATTAATTCCTTCCTGACTCCAAGAATTGGCAATCGGATTAATCCCTGGATCAACATCCTTCCCATGTATACTTATTTGGTATATCCCTGTATACCTTTCCCATCTAAAAAGATGTCCAACTTTTTTTTGAACAAATCTATTGTATCTGCCATCACAGTCTCCATGGGTAATGAATTCCACATTTTAACTGCCCTTACTGTAAAGAACCCTAGTGTTTAACACTCCTTCTGTGCCAATGCTTATCCACACAGGCAATATATCAAAGTGAGATAATGCCTGAGAGCACACAAGCAGCTCTGTTAATTTTTTAAGTTGGTAGACTTCGTTTTTTTCGTCATTATTTAGGACCTATATCTATTTTATTTATACTAATTCAAATTTAATTTATACCCTTTGTCGGGAGTATATTTGGAGTATAGCTAGAGGAGAACTCTTCCCTTTTCTCTCCAATTTTGCTCCCTTGGAATCATAATAATTCTGCAATTACCTTAAAGCAGCAGTCCAAGCTGCCGTTTAAAAAAAATGTTTTTCCCCTTTAATATGTGCATCAATACAATCCACACAATGATAAGTAATTGGCTAAGTTGCGATCGATCCATTCTCCTGTGATCGATGTTGGCTCAGGGGTTCACTAAATGGCAGCAGAAGTGGAACAAAGATGCAAAGTTCTGTGGGGAAGATCTTGTGACCAGCCAGTCACTAGATACAATTGGTGCACTGCTAGAGAGAGGGCAGGGATCAAAAAGGCTTGTGTCAGAGCCGGTTTCAGAAGAGGAAGGGGATATGACTTTGTACATGGTTGCTATAGAAACAAAAAATGTGCAGAGCCGGACACACGCACACGCACACACAATAACTGATATACAGTTCCCACTGTAATCAGAAAGTTTCCAATGAAGACAAACCATTTGAAAGTTGTTCAATTGAACAATTTCCACTGATATCAGATGGAAAAAGGAATAAAGCAGCTGCAGTATTCAGCTAATAGACATGAGTGCATAATCCATTCCAGAACCTTACTCAGAAGCCTCAGCTCCTTCCCACAACAGAGAGACAATACAATAATATACACAATTTCACAATAAAAGACAAAGAAGATTCACTTAAAATGCGCATGCTCGGCACACACCTTTTCTTTTCTATTTGTCCCAATTCCTATTACCTTCCTGTCACTTTGAGCCCCTCTTGTAAGTATCCTTTGCTCCCCAAGTTGGAATACACCGAAGGTAAGACGGTCCTATCGATAAAATAATATTTATGTAGCCTTCTCAGAGAAGCAGGAAAATATGTATCGTAAGGTGTGATCAAACCCTGCTTCATGCGTTCTGTTCTTAAAAGGTAGTTCTTAAAGCAGCAGTCCAAGCTGCCGTTTTTTTTTCTCTCCCTTTAATATGTGCATCAATACAAACCACAGAATAAGTAATTAGCCAAGATTCGGCTCGGGGGTTAACTAAATGGCTGTCAGTGCAGCAGAAGAGGACCAAAGGTGCAAAGTTCTGTGGGGAAGATGATGTGACCAGGCAGTCACTAGATACAATTGATGCACTGCTAAAGAGAGGGCAGGGCTTAAAAAGGGGTGTGCCAGAGTCTGTTTCAGAAGAAGGGGATGTGACTTTGTAAATGGTTGCTACAGAAACAAAAAATGCTTGTTACATTATAATACATAAAAAAATAATTCAGAGTTGTTAAAAAAAAATGCTACAACTATTTTCTCACTGACTGCCCCACACCACTGGAATGCCCTTCTCCTCAACATCCGACTAGCACCCTCTCTATCCACCTTTATGACCCACCTCAAAACACACCTGCTTAAGAAAGCATATGAGTAGCTCCATGGCTGATAATTAACACCTCATACATAAACCTTGGCCCCTTGCAGACGCACTTACCAAAACGCCCTCCTACTGTCTCTATATGTTCTTCCTACCAACCATTTAGATTGTAAGCTCTTCGGAGCAGGGACTCCTTTTCCTAAATGGTACTTTTATGTCTGAAGCACTTCTCCCCTTTGTGTTATTTATATTATTTATAAGATTGTCACATGTATTACTGCTGTGAATCGCTATGTACTTTAATGGCGCTATATAAATAAAGAAGAAGAAGCAGGCACACGGTCTTACTCAAAAGGAGGTTTAATATGCCATAAAGTCCAACGTTGGACTTTATGGCATATTAAACCTCCTTTTGAGTAAGACCGTGTGCCTGCTTCTTCTTCTTTGTACTGGATCATTTGGGACTACAGGAGCTCCCCAGGACCAGCGCACTGGCAGCTAAGTACCCCACCTCTATTACCATTGATATTGAGTGCGTGTCTCATCCTCTGGCTATATAAATAAAGACATACATACATACAGTACAGAACTGATTTATTTAAAAAAAATAAAAAATAAACACATGTAGGATATTGCTTGGTCTGCAGCTTTAACCTCGTAGTGCTGCATGTTAATTGTTGCAGACCTGCCTGAGACATGTGAATGTGCTCACAAATTATAGTTTTATTTACTGTACACTATACGGTGAAGGGTATTGTCACTTTTTTACACATCATAAATTATTTCATGTTAATTATACATAAAACATACATTTTTACTCTAATTGTTTTCTGCAAGTAATGCACTTTGTGTAAGTAATGCACATGTGATATTATTTTATAGAAAAAAAACCGTCTCAATCCTTAATTGTACAAATTCAATCTTTTCCAATTACAGGTTTCACAACCCTACTGTGCAAAATACTATACCTAAACCAAAATATCCAATAAAGGAATCAAATAAAACATACAATACCCGTCATATTCTTGAAGTTCACATTCTTTAAGTAATGCGAGAGCGTGTCCTGCATAATTCGTTTCTACAAGAAAGAAAGGCATAACATATAAATATTGAACATTTTAAGCACAAATATATTCAAACACATTTTTGCAGTTATATGGCACAGAGACATAGTGAAGATATGCAGCGATCAAAAAACAAAATTCATGCTTCGGCGTTTGCATTTCAATCAGGGGAAAAAGGATTATTATGATTATAGTGAATGTCTAAAAGCTTTGTTTTAAATATCGTTAAATATATACTGACATGAAAATGTTCAGGTCTGATCAAACCCACGATTTGAGAAAAAAAAAACACTTCAATAAATCTCAATTCATGACATAAGTAGACTCATAGATGTCTAGTAGATTTGTAAGATTTCGTGGTGGTTTGTTTTAAATGTATAATTGTCATTGATTTGTTCCACAAAAAAGATAAATAGTTGCAGCGCACTCTTGGGACAGAAAATTGAAGAGTTCCCTACAGTGGCAAGAAAAAGTTTGTGAACCCCTTAGGATTTTCACATATTTGAAACTTAACATGTTATTAGATCTTAATATAAGTCCTAATAATAGATAAAGATAACCTGATCAAACAAATGACACTGTGACAGGGTGAATTCAGTATGCCTGGGAGACCTATGTATAGGTTTACAGTCCAGCAGTGAGCTGGTTAATCACAGCTTTGAAAAGGCTGGGTTAATTAACCAGGTCCCAGCTGCCTCGTTAAGGGGCTTGAAAAACACACTTGACTTGTGCAGGGTTCTTCCTGACTGAACTAGAGAAAGACATGCTGAAGCTCTGAAGGGAGAAAGCCTGCAATAAGGTCTGTTTATATTGGAACTCTTGCTCTTCTGTATCAAGGACTTGAGAAACCGTCACGGGTAAAAGACTTATGTTTTTGTTAACCCTTTATATGCTGAAGAAAAGCTGTTATTTTTGTTCCATGTTTTTGCTGGCCTAGAAAAAGCCTATACTCAGAACAACCACGTGTCGTTGCCTTGTCCTTGTCCGTGCAACATGTTCGAAGTGGGATGCTGAGCTGCCCCTGCATTTGAAAAGCCACACACAGACAAAAAAAAATATGGATCATTTTGTAAAAGAATTTGTGTGAACAGGCCAGGCAAAACCAACTACTACTGCAGCAGCAGGCAGAGCAAGATGAAAAACAGGCAGGGCAAAATCAATCACTACTGCAGCAACAAGCCCAGCTCCTATCCCAGCAGCAGGCAGCACAGGAGGAAATGCAGACCAGGCAGACCGGATTATTACTGCAGCAGCAAGCCCAGCTCCTTGCCCAGCAGCGGGCAGCCCAAGAGGAAAACCAGGCCAGGCAAAACCGTGAAATGGCCAAACTACTGGTTCGGTCCCCTTATGCTGCCGGACCATAACTTCCAAACAACCCCCCAGTACACATGAGGAAAATGAGTCCGGCTGAGGACCCAGAAGCTTTCATGTTAACCTTTGAAAGGGGTGCCGTGGTCCATAGATCACTGGGCAACTGCTTTGGCCCCGCTTCTCATAGGAGAAGCCCAGGCCACATATAAGGATCTACATACAGAGCAGGCTATGGTCTATAAGCAGGTAGAAGCCGCCATGCTGATTCACTTAGGCCTGAGCCCAGAGATCTCTGTTTATCCAACTAGTGGAAGAGGAAACGGATCTGGGTCCTCAGCCCCCCACAGAGGAACACATGTGGGGACAATCAAATCCCTAGGAGTACTTTTGAAAAGCCCGCCAGCCGAGTCTCTGCGATCGACTCCAGAGATTGTCTGGTACTCAGATCGGGCAGTCCCCTTACATAGACCTCAGTTGCCTATGCTTTACATGGAGCAGGGCTGCCGACCAATGACAGCGTGGATTGTGAGGTAGCAGCCAATCACAGGGGGAGGGCTCGCCCGGCTGCACCGCTGGGAAGGCGTCTGCGGGGAACAAAGGCTCTACCCCACTGAGAGTCCATCCCCGGACCTTATATCCAGCCCTTTCCTGCTTACCATTTGTCCCCAGCACTTTGTCCCGATCAGGCATTTCTATGCAGGCAGCTCAGGTAAGTGAATTACTGAGTCTGCCTGCAGAGAAATGATTACACAAACATTTACAGTACTGGCTTGCTTTTCTAACTGTATGGGGAATACACATCAGTTTTGAGGAATTTGGGCCAATTCCACCTTACAGAACTGCTTCAACTCAGTGACATTTGAGGGCTTCCTTGCATAGACAGCTCGCTTCAGGTCCTGTCACAATATTTTCATGGGGTTTAGGTAGGGACTTTGACTAGGCCATTCTAAAACACGTAATTTCTTCTTCACCCATTCTTCTGTAGATCTGCTTGTATATTTTGGGTATATTTGGGATCATTGTCTTGCTGCATGACCCACTTTCAATAAGCTCACGGGTGGATAGCCTTACATTTTCCTCTAGAATCTAATAATAATAGCATGTTAATGTATAGCGCTGCTAGTTTACGTAGCGCTTTATAGAGACATTTTGCAGGCACAGGTCCTGTGGAGCTTACAATCTATGTATTTAATGCTTGAGGCACAGGAAGATAAAGTGACTTGCCCAAGGTGACAAGGAGCCGACACCGGGAATTGAACCAGGTTCCCCTGCTTCAAACACTCAATGCCAGTCAGTGTCTTTACTCACCGAGACGCTCCTTCTCCTTCAGAATCTGCTGATACAATGCAAAATTTATGGTTGTGTCAATAATGCAAAAACAGAGAATAGGGAAGCCCAGAATGAATGTTGGACTATACTGTACAATCAGAAACAGAGCTGAACTTATAACAAAATAGATGGTGTAAACTGTATACCAGACCTAGTGCTCAAGGGATGTAATCCCAGTCAAAGCACTAGTACTGATTGAAAACAGTTTTCTTTTGTGTCAATAATGGCAAGCCGTCCAGGTCCTGAGGTAGCAAAGCAGCCCCAAACCACCACACTCCCACCATGCTTCACGGTTGGTCTGAGGTTCTTCTGTCCGAATCCCGTATTTGCTTTTCGCCAAACATAACGTTTCTCAATGTGGCCAAAATGTTCTACCTTTGACACATCTGTCCAGAGAATATTGTTCCAGAAGTCTTGTGGATCATCTAAGTACTCTTTGGTAAACTTCAGATGGGCAGCAATGTTCTTTGAGAGAGCAGTGGTTTCCTCCTGGCTATCATTCCCTGAACACCATTCTTGCTCCGTCTTTTTCTTATAGTTGATTCATGAACACTCACATTAGCCAAGGCGATAGTGGCCTGCAGTTCCATGGATGTTACCCTAGGGTTCTTTGCAACTTCCTGGATGATGTTCCGGTTTATTCTTGGAGAGATTTTGGTAGGGCAACCGCTCTTGGGTAGAGTGACTGTGGTCTTTAACATTCTTCATGGGTCTGACAGTGGATTTGTGGAACTCCCAAATCCTTAGAATGTTTTTTTTAGCCCTTTCTAGACTGATCAGCATCAATAACTGCTTTTCTGAGTCCTCAGAGATGTTTTTTGATCGTGACATGACGTGTTTCCACACACCTGTATCGTGAAAACCAAACTCCCATTTCTGATCTTTATATAGGGTCAAGCCTCCCAAACTCATACCTGAAGATCTGCCCAATTATTTAAACACCTGATTCTAATTATTCCCTTTAATTTAGCTGATAAAACTAGGGTTTCACTTTTTCACATACCCTGACTCCTTGTCTAATTCATACATCATTTTGTTTCAAAAGACATGGAATTGGTTAATATAAACCCTATTGGATATTTAAGAAAATACTGTTTTTGATTCAAGAAGGTTATCAGGGAAAAACTATGGAATTTCCGTAATTATCATTGTGAACCCCAAACTGTGTCTCCCCATTGTAGTTTTTAGGTATGTAATTGCCACAAAAAAGCTAGAAAAATAAGGAATCTGACACTAAATAATAATGCTAAAGAACCAAATACCGGTAACAATGAAATAAAACACATGAAGGTGGCACTACAACATACCAGAATATCTATCGCCTAGAGGATATGAATCTGTCACTCTACATTGTCCTCTTTGCCTGTTTCGATGCCCTGTGTAGTAATTTAGATGCCAGTGCAGAATGGATAAGCCATGCTGCAGATGGTAAAGAGCATAGCATCCACATTTTCTATTTTCTGGGGCAGCTTTGCCAGAAGACACTGACACAGCTGTATCCACCCATCAAAGATTTCTGTTGACTGACATGACACGGGCAGATGGATTTTTTTGTGTAAGAATGTGCATTATTATATGCAAGATTACATCAATCTTTCATGCCTGTCTATCCCCGGAGAGAGTGCGGTTTAAGAATGAGATACAAGGGCTACGGTAGTCTGAGTGTGGGTATACTAGAGTTATTTATCCAAAGATGACAACTGCATTTAAAAATAAGTTATTTCATAATATTGTATTGAAATCCTTCTTTACTGCTGCAATAGTATTCTTGGGGGTAAGGAATATTGGAGCTGCATAAAAACTTAAAACCATAGACAGAACATGAAACACAGACAGAGCTCAGTGCTACATCCATTGACACAAATACACAGTACAGTGTATATATATATATATATATATATATAATCTCTTTTGAATAAAATGATCTTTTAGTTTAACTCTTTGGCCAAAGTGTCGTAAGCCCTTGAGCCCCTCCAAGGCAGACCACGTCTCAGGGGTCCTAACACTAATATAAATTCTTAATAACCTGTACATTACCAGGAAAAATGATTTAGAACTATGCAACTAATTTTGACAGATTTATTATAAGTCTGATTGAAGCTCTTATTAACCTGTACAATAGCAGGAAAAGCAAAACATACAGAACCCCTATAAGCTCATATTGAACCCCCAAAATAACCACAATATATATGCCTACAGTATAAGTGTCAAAGAGGAGTGCCACTCCTCTTTGACACTTATACGCATATATATATGTTGTGGTTATTTTGGGGGTTCAATATGAGCTGCATAAAAACACCAGATTTATGAAAGTTAATAAATATATATTGTTTTAAATCATTGCATCACATTGGTAATGATAAATAACTCTCAAGAAAGCAGGATTTCCAGGAATAATATACTAATTAGCAATGTAACTATTGCTCTCTTCAAAGACACACGGGCATCTACAGTACTGGCTGGTGAGTCAGTTAGTAAGAATTACCTAATAAGTCACTATTTTAGGGTTTGCTTGCTGCCATCTTCCTGTTGGTGGCTAAATCTGACTATCTCAGGAACCACTTGGGTTTCAAAACCCTTGGAGTGAAACAGACCCCTATTTACTTTATCATTCATATCAATGAGGCCCAGATCCAGGAGTTAAAACCTTGTTAAACTTTTTTTCGATATATAAATAATATATTATGCTATGAGGTTCGCAGCTTTACATGCTGTACACAATTTAACCCTAGCTTGAAATATTTTCTTTTAGTTTTGAGGTCTCGAATCTCAGACAAGTTGCTTGTGTATCAAACATAAGTGTTGGCAAGCTCTCATTATGTAAACCTGACTTTTACTACATTATTGAAAAAAATACGTTATTGAAAATAATCAATTAGCATACCATTGTTCAATATTATGTAATATTTCAGGCAACATTAGAATTAGAAGGCCATATTTACTAAGCAGTGCTATGTCATACGGCAACTACTGGTGCAGGAAGACACCTTATGGCCCAATCAGTAACATTAAGAATGTATAGTCTGCTGAGTAGTTAATGTCTTGTTTCAGTCCTTTCCTTTAAAAAAGGCATTCTTCTTGCAAGCTCCATTGCTATTATGTACAAATAAATACTCAACCCCCTTTTAGTTTAATTTGGCTGTAGTTTCCATCTTTTGTATTTTTCAGCCAAACTGCAAATTAAAAAATAAAAGCCCTCAGGCTTTTGTGATGTGATACTGTACCCTTCTTGGTTAATGATCATTGTATGTATGTATGTATATGTATGTATATATACAGGCATACCCCGCTTTAACATACGCAATGGGACCGGAGCATGTATGTAAAGTGAAAATGTACTTAAAGTGAAGCACTGCCTTTTTTTTCACTTTACAATGCATGTACTGTACTGCAATCGTCATATACGGGCATAACTGATGTAAATAACGCATTTGTAACCAAAATAAATACAGTAGGCTTTATTCAAATAAAATGAATGGGAGCAAGCAAGGAGGTCAGAGGCGCGCACGCGGGTCAGTACTGTATAGCAGCTCCCTCCTTCTTGCAGTCTCTCCCTCCTTCTCGCAGTCTCTCCCTCCTTCTCACAGTCTCTCCCTCCTTCTCGCAGTCTCTCCCTCCTTCTCGCAGTCTCTCCCTCCTTCTTGCAGTCTCTCTCTCCCTCAGTCAGTCACGCACTCTCAGTCAGTCAGTCACGCACTCAGTCACACACACACTCAGTCACACACGCACGCACGCACTCAGTCACACACACACGCACTCAGTCACACACACGCATTCCGTCACACACACACGCACACACACACGTACTCAGTCGTACACACAGTCACACACAGTCACACACTGTCACTCAGTCACACACACACACACACACACACTGTCACTCAATCAGTTACACACACACACACACACACACACACACACACACACACACACACACACACACACACACACACACACACACACACACACACACACACACACACACACATTGTCACTCACTCAGACACACACAAGCAAAGATTGCAGCAGAAGATCTTCTCCTCCCGCTCACTGTTGCTCCGTAGTTCACATCACATGCAAAGTTTCGCAGAGCTCTGAGGATGGAGGAGGGAGGAGGGGGGAGAAGGAGGTAGGAGGAGGAGAGCGGAGGAAGCAGAGTCACGGGCTGCAGTGAGTGCGGGCGGAATCACTGTTTAGCTGATGATTTATGGAGCGTGAGTGCAGGGGGAACGGAGACAGATGGCAGATGGGAGGGGGAACGGAGGCAGATGGGAGGGGGAACGGAGACAGATGGGAGGGAAGAGGAAACGGGGAGATTGAGCGCACCATAATAGGGACAAGCATGAAGGAGGTTGCAGGATAGTTGAGGTGCGCACGCCGCCACCGCATGCGCACGCCGCCCCCTGGTGTCCGTACTCACGAAGCACGCGTACGTACACAGGGGTATGGTGCAACTAAAAATAAATGTACGTACTTGTGAGTGTACGTAAAGCGGGTGTACGTAAAACGGGGTATGTATATATATATATATATATATATATATATACAGTGTTCGACAAACCTATACATTTGCACGTCCCGGGCGAGTGGATTTAACATCGTGGCGATCTCCTATTGGCCCAGGCATCAAACGTTTGGTACTAGGTGGCGAGTAGATTTCTTTGTTGGGCGAGTAGATTTTTTGGTGATTTGTCGACCACTGTATATATATAATATATATATATATTTTAGAGTATAATTTTTCTTTTATATTTAAGAACATAAAAAGCTTAAACATTATGCTCATACTTAGAATCTTTTGGTTTTACTTCACAGATGGGTGCTCAACTTTAGCACACTTTTACTCCCATTCATAGTAAAGACGTGCTAAAACGTTGCCCCCTTTTGTGAATGAGCCTTAGTAGGTCAACATGCTGAAAGCCTGTATCATTGGTCTTGAAATATATATGTCGTAAAACAGCATCAGATTACCCGTAAAATGTGTTTAGACCAAAGTTAAATATTTGAAAGCAGGTAAAACATTTTGGCCAAAATGTATTCAATTGAGATAAACACTAGCGCAGGTTATGGCCCATTCACTTGAATTAGCCTTAGAGTGCACTAAAGCTTAACACCACTTAATAAACCGGGCCCTTTATGTCTTACTATATCTCTATGAATTCCTTATATTTGGTATTCTAAAATGATAGATTACGCTAAATGAATACTGTACTTTTCTGCTCTTTGAAACACATGAAGTTCACACCATCGACCTGTAAGAGGTGCTAAACAGAAAATAGCTGCCAGTGCAAATTTGACCGCTGACAAAAAACAGCAAATGACCTCTAGTTTCTTGGAAGAAGTAAACAATACAGTATGTAAATTATTACTGGAAATGGTTTTGAGTCTTTGTTCCAATCCAAATCCATGATTTGAATGTGGCTCCAATGAAGAGAGCTAGTATCAATTTCCATTCATATGAATGGGAGTAAAAGTCTGCATTCTTTTATGGAAGCACAAGTATTATTTTTCATAGCTATTAATTAAAGGTACTGGTTCTAATCCGAATAATCACAGTGAAATCCTTCTTGTTTTCTTTACTTTGGAAAAGTATAAATGTAAAACATTTTTGCATGGAAAACGAAATGGCCACCACTTGCTTTATACCTCAAAAATGCTGTTATTTTCTCTTTTTAGTTAGGGGTTGGCTTCTGACTAAACCCTAACAAAAATCTGTGTGTGTTTTTGTATAGTCTTTTCGATCTACATTTTTAAAGCTACTAAACCTGCCTTAAAAAACAGCATATAAAATGTCAGGGACTCGCGACTGTAGAATATATGTTTTATTTGAAGGAGGTCAATGTTTTGGTCCTAATATTGACTTTACCAAGAGTTAGAGAGCACTGATAATCTTCATAAAGTTCCATAATGGGCAATGTTGACCTGTCAATAAAAGATTCTACAGTGATGAGCACCTGACGTTTCATACTCTGTTTAAGGATTTTCTCTGCTGCGTGCACCAGAATGACCTAATAATTACTAAGCAGTCTTCTCCAATAAATCACCTTCAAGTACTGGACAGCCCTTTGACGTGAGTGCCCTGTAAAGTGTATTTCAGGCCAAAAGGTATTTTATTTATTTATTGATTAGTATATATGGCCTCCGTATGTTGTATGTGTGGAGTGGTTGATTTTACATTTAATTACAAATCGAACAACATAGGAAAACGGTAAGTAAGCACACACACAAAAAATGTTTTAGTCTAACAATATTATTGACTTTGTTAACTTAGGTTAACGTCAGGTTAAGTAGGAGTTTATGGGGCCTAAGAGAGACAAATTACAGGTTGGTAACACTAATGTTGGTGCTCTAAAAACATATTTGACTTGCTGTATGTGATGTGGGGGGGAAAAAAGTCACCCAATTTAAATTGTATTTCTAAACCCCCCCCACAATTTAATATTATTACTTTGGGTCGCTTTCTCTAGAGTGTTCAATACTATACCTACTGTATTTTAGGAATGGTTAACACCATGAAAATAATTAATTTCGGAATTATACGGCGTTGCATTGCCCCATGGTTACACTGAATATAATGATATTGCCCCATAATTATAAGGAAATAATTGTCCCATGCTAATCAAAGTAGATGCATGATTCCCCTGTAATTTGCTATACAGATGACCGTAATTAACAAAAGTATTGTTGACAAAGTCTAAATAATTTGACACAAAATTCTAAGTGGCTGTTTAACCAGAGGCTGGATCTACAATGTCAGATGTTTCCCTAGAATCAAAACATGATGAAAAATGATTGTTTAGACTTGTGAAATTAAAAGGACCGGTCCAATTTCTTGCACAAATTCGGGTTTATGTATCAAAATCTTCTAACTGCAAAAAGGTGGCAAAGCGTGTCCCCAGATTTATTAAATAAATACATCACTATTGCGGTCAAGTGAATTTTTCCCTTGATAAAATTGTGCCAAATATTGCCTCAGTTGTGCAGCTGGGAGACTTTGATAAATGACCACATCGCCTTTATTTGTTCATTTTATCCTTTTTAATAGAACTCATTGGGGTCTACTTACTGCTTATCAAACACACGGAATCCAATTGAAAACAGTGACACTGGTTCTGCTCCAGTGTAACAGCTGGGACACTTAAGCAAACGACTCCCATTATGTACCAAACTATTTACTTTTTTCAAGAAATACTGTTTTCAGTTCATTCTTCTGTTTAGTATTTTGTTGGGAAGAAGCAGAACCAAAATGTCTAGCACTGCAATTTTCTAAAAATGCTTTTTAATTTAGCAATGATTAATTAAATTTGTAGTGCAGATGCTCTCTCTACTGCATTGTTTTTGAGTTCTCACAGAGCGTATTAAAACAGCTGTATATGTTCCATTTTTTTTTTTTTTTTTACTATGCTTTTCAGGGTTAAATCTGAAAAGTTATTAAACCTATGTTAACTTATATATTTTGGTTTTGTTGCAAGCAGAAGATGTGGAAACACCAAGGACTTATAGTCATATGGTGTTTTCTGAGTAACTTGACCAGCAGGTGTCAGAGTCAGCAAATAAAATCCGGCACAGGAAAGATATGGTCATCTGTCTTTATCATTTGGCCGATTACAACCAAACCAAGAGCATAAACAGACACAGGATCAGATGATTTTTAAAAAAAATATAAAAACAATTTTAATAGGAAGCATGAATCTGAAAGAAAATACAGTACATACGGTATATACACTTCCATTAAGACCACTATACGCACAAGACAGGGAATTAAACAAGTATGGCCTAGATCTACAAAGGGTGCTAAGCCGAATGGGAGTAAGTGTGCTAAAGCTTAGCATCCTTTTGTTGATCTGGTCCTATTCATTTTACAATGCAAACATATTATATTTCAAGACTGGCTATTTTTCAAACTATATTGATAGCTGGAGTTTTGAGCTAGACAAGCGTGGTTGTTAGAGGTTATAACTTATTGGGAGCTACGTGTCAAGTGCTGGAAAAGACTGCATTGCCCTTATTTTGATTCTGTAAAGCAGCACCAACAAATGTTATAAGGCCCAGGACAATAGAAAGGAATAGCAACTCTGGATAATGGGCCAATGAGAGCAGAGTCTGCAGGGGAATTAAATGGTATTGAGCTCTGGGCCTTGCGGACCAGTGTTCAGAAGCGTGGTTAGGAGGTGCCAAATGTTTGACCGAGAGTCTTTGGGTAGGGCAAAATGGGCTAGGCCCGGAGGTTAGGCCTTGTCACTCATCAGGCCTCTCTGCTTATTTAGTGCTCCTCACATGAAAAAGCAAACTGGGGTGGGCTTTTAGGAGGGGTTAAATTAAAAATGATAGGGGTGTAGTATTATGATCAGATGCATCAATGTTTGCAAGCCATATCTATACTGATTCTCTTTTTTGTGTTTAATTATTCTGCTGGGTTTGAGGAGTTAACTTGCAAGATTGGCCTGAAATGTAATATCACAAACACAAATTAATGGTAGGAATACTTTGTGCACCATGTCTCATCATAAGTATCAAATATTTGATGCTATAGTACATAGTCCTCTCTGAATGAATACAAATTAAAATCTAACATTAGGGCCCAGTGTCACTAAGCAATACTAAGCCATAGCACACCTGAAAACTCATTCATAGGCTTAAATTATCATCACCCAGTAAAGATATGCTTTATAGACGCAGAGTTATTTAAAAATACTTAACCAGTCATAGTATCAAGTGATTTTTAATTGTAGAAGAAGATGGTTTTAAAATATTACCACAATTTTGACCCCATTTTGCAGCTCAAAACACCTTGTGAGATACTGCTTCGAAATACTGACCAGATATCTTCTCTAGCGTGTGCCATACTGCCAGTGTTAAATCTAGCAAACTTGCTAATCATGTTGCTTGCATGTGACAGCAAAATCGTAGTGGCCAACCTTACAGCCTTTAATGCCGGCAAGCTCAGTCAACATGAAAGAGAACAGTGTTTGTTAAACTGGGGCTACATATGAAGAAGTGGGTCTGCGGTAAAGCATTTGCATCTAAAGATTAACATTTTCTTTTGTGTTATTTGCACCATATGTTGAAGAGTATTTATACTGTTGTAGAATTTGGCACATTTGCACAAAATCTTAATCAGAAGTAATGTGAACCGCACATTTCTTTATACGTACCATTTCCATACCTGCGTTAACATTGTAATTACTGCAGCATGTAACCCTTACATCCTTTAATAACCACTCCTCCAACAGCAAGTGGTGTTAAGCAAATCAATGCAAAGCACCTTTTATGGTGACACAAAGCTCTATCCTGGATCTCATCCTACCTCTCCCATCGTACTTTCAGTGTCTCTTCTGCTAACACCTCCTCCTCCTCTATTGATCTCTCTGTGGGGGTACCCCAGGGCTCTGTCCTGGGACCTCTTCTCTTTTCTCTGTATACACTCTCTCTAGGTGACCTAATAACATCTTTTGGGTTTAATTATCACCTCTATGCTGACGACACACAAATATATTTCTCAACACCCGACCTTACACCTGCTATACAAACCAAAGTTTCTGAATGTCTCTCTGCTATATCATCCTGGATGGCCCTCCGCCGCCTTAAACTCAACATGGCTAAAACAGAGCTCCTCATACTTCCTCTCAAACCTGGCCCTACTACCTCCTTCCACATTACTGTTGGAACTACGATCATTCACCCAGTAGCCCAAGCACGCTGCCTTGGGGTCATACTCGACTCCTCTCTCACATTCGCCCCTCACATTCAAAACATTTCTAAAACCTGTCGCTTTTTCCTCCGCAATATAACAAAGATACGCCCTTTCCTCTGTTGCTCGACTGCTAAAACTCTGACTCAGGCCCTCATTCTCTCCCGTCTTGATTACTGTAACCTCCTGCTGTCCGGCCTTCCTGCCTCTCACCTGTCTCCCCTACAATCTATGCTAAACGCTGCTGCCAGAATCACTCTACTCTTTCCGAGATCTGTCTCAGCATCTCCCCTCATGAAATCCCTCTCCTGGCTTCTGATCAAATCCCGCATCTCACACTCCATTCTTCTCCTCACTTTTAAAGCTTTACACTCTTCTGCCCCTCCTTACATCTCAGCCCTAATTTCTCGTTATGCACCATCCAGACTCTTGCGTTCTTCTCAAGGATGTCTTCTTTCTACCCCCTTTGTATCTAAAGCCCTCTCCCGCCTTAAACCTTTTTCACTGACTGCCCCTCATCTCTGGAATGCCCTTCCCCTCAGTACCCGACTAGCACCCTCTCTATCCACCTTTAAGACCCACCTTAAGACACACTTGCTTAAAGAAGCATATGAATAGCACTGTGGCTATTCTGAACACATGATACATAAAGCTTGGCCCCCTGCAGATGCACTTACCAGAACTCCCTCCTACTGTCTCTGTACGTTCTCCCTACCTACCAATTGGACTGTAAGCTCCTCGGAGCAGGGACTCCTCTTCCTTAATGTCTAAAGCACTTATTCCCATGATCTGTTATTTATATTATCTGGTTTTTTTTATGATTACCACATGTATTACTGCTGTGAAGCGCTATGTACATTAATGGCACTATATAAATAAAGACATACAATACAATACAATACACGAAGGAACACAATGACTGACTCTCATAGCGTTAATTTAACAGCAGTTGTTTGCAATGCTTAGAAAATTACCCCCTTGCAATATAAGTAAGGTTTCACAGAGCAGTCTCTTTTAAAGAAAGTATTTTTTAAAGCACTCACGTATACCATTGCGTTTTTTAATTATTGTAGAAATCACAAAATAGGTATTTCATTATTCATAGATTTTCCTCAATAGTCCCTATTCAATATGCAGAGACATCAACCTCCAATGATCCAAACCAATGTGATTGGGTAGGGGGGGGATTTGGACCAAAATGTTTCACTTTTCGACCTAAAAGTGCTGATTTTTTTTAGTGAGAATCTACTGAAGTCTATGAGATGATGATGCTAAGAATCAGTACTACGGACTGAACATTAGTGAGGCTCCCAGAAAATCAGGGACAGTTGACAAATTTGAATATTGTGTGAAGCTGATGCAATGTTGGGGGCAACATTGGGTTTAGTTAGGGGAGAGTGCAACTCCCCTCTAAAGGGTTACTAGTATGGCCTGTGTGTAGCGAGCCCCCACCCTGTGTTACCTTGGGATCATGACATCATGGAAGAGAACGTTTCGAGAAGGTTAGGTTCCAGGAAGACAAGTGTAGCGGAGCCTCGTGGAGAGTGGATAAGTAATGTTATTAAAGTAATAGCACAGATCAGGCCCTCTATTTATTATGTTGTAGCTCAGAATAGTTCCCATACGAAGATTAATGGGATCCAGTATAAGCTTTGAAGTATGCAAACCGAATGCCACAGAGGGCTTCAGAAATGAGGACTCCGGTGCGCTGGCGGATCGGCTCTAACCGTGAATCTGCATTAACAGTCCTCTCTGGCGACATGAAAGTGGCAGTTCCCACACAGACAAAAGGTATTAGGGTCACTTGTACAGGACCCGCTAATAGCCCCTATGGGACTAGTATTACAGGGATAATACAGAGGTATATCCTGAACAAGGGGGGAGGGAGGGGCGGGTCTCAAAACATTTAAGCAACTAAGAGATATACCTCCATGTGAGTGTTGAGTGGGCATTCATGGAAGCGCATAAAAGCATCGATATTCCAAACGAAATAGAGATATTACAACGCTGTATAAAGTGTGGTGTGCGGTCCCCGTGCCTGGGGACCTGAATAAAAGTCCTTGTTGTATGACAAAAGTTCCTGGCACTCATTGTTCTACAACCTTGATACCTCATTGCCCAGCCACCTGAACCCAACCCCTTAGTCAAGGTAACCCATGCGGAGTAACCATACATAACACACCAATGTAATCTCCCTAGCAGCCGGGCAGGGAGGGTTACCTCCATATCAGGGAAGCTCCATTCACTTGAATACGGATATATGGGGCAGATTAATCAATCTCCGATGTGGAGTATTGCACCTAATACGACTTTAGCTGCCATTCAAAATAATGACAGTTAACACAGCGATACCCCCACATCGGAGCTTCATAAATGCTGGCTTAGGAGAGAGGTGGCATCCATTTTAAAAATGGTCAAAAGCCTAGAAACCTACAGATAGATATCTCCAGAATGCTGTAAATACAATTAAATAACCCCTGCAAACACAGAAGTTTGTTAAACTACATAACACTGGGTGTTTTAAAATCGAATAGTAGGAACTACATCTTTATTTTAGATTTTAGTTAGGCTTAAAAATTGATGCACAGAAGGATCTAAAAGAAAAAAAATTGTTTTCAGCACCAGAAGAGATGGAACAGTACAAACGTACTCAGTATGTAACCTGATTTACTGTACTTTAAGCTTCCACGAACGCCTCTGGGGATTAACTGAAAGTTCAGGTTGTCTTGGTAGCCTAGAGATCTTTTTCTCTCTATACAATTGATTTATGTACTGAAACTAACTTACCTGTAACATCAGTCTGGATGTCAGCAAGCTTGAAAAGTGGTCCAACGTGCTCATGATAGATATTGGCAGCTTCTCCTTTATGGCTGCTTGGGTTAATTATTACTTTAAGAGACTTTGGTCTATTTGGAAATCCTACAAATGGAAATAAAAAGCGGCACATTAACAACACCTTTATGCATATACACATCAAAATACTAATATCACAAATGCCGCTCCTTCTATTCTTTGATCATAACATAATGAAGCAGCATTGCAGGCTTCATTAAAAAATTATGCTATATAGTTTGACTTAAAGCAGCAATCCCCCATATTTGTTTTATTTACCCCTCTTATTTTACAAGATGGTAACCAAGAGCTGAATCGCGCTACTCTCAGCTCTGTGGAGCCCCTGGATCCTGAGATTCTTACCAGTGAATTTGCTGGGTTTAAATCTCCCTTCACTGAAAACAAAATGGATTCCAAATCTCAGGCCAATAGGAAATTGCAAGATCATTGTTTGAGGCTTCCTATTGGGTGATCATTTAAAGCAGCAATGCAGGTTTCATTTTTGTTTTTTATTGCAGGATTGAAGCAGGGGGTCTCCGGTGCTGAACTGTGTTAATTTCAGCTCTGGGGACCCCTTCTTTCAAGAGATACTTACCTCCGTAGCGATGCTGGTATCTCTGAGTTTAAATGTCCCTGGTATATGGGCCAAAAGGAAGCCGCACTGGATGACGTCACGATCTCCTATTGGACCGTGTGACGTGGGAAAGCTTGTCTTTCTACATCAATTGTTAGTCCAAATACAAAAGGAATCGCCTAATACTGAAGTACTCATTTATTCTGCACTATCACAACTTGACTAACATGGCTATTTCCGTTTTATATATACTGTATAGACAAATAAAAAGATCGCTTGTGAGCACATTCACATGTCTTAGACAGGTCTGCAACCCTGCTTTTCACCATTATCACCTAGCATACAGTGCTTCCACTGCAGCAAGGGATTCTGGGAAATGACATGCAAATGAGCACACAGTGTCACCTTTTGCCTCAAATCAATTTTTACATGGAACCATTATACTGTAAGGTAATGCTCGCTGCATTACACAGCTTTCAGCACAGCCTGGGTTTAGATGTATAGCCAGTAAACCTACCATGTAAAAATAGATTTGAGATAAAAGGTGACACTGAGTGCTCATTTGCATGTTATTTCCCAGAATCCCTTGCTGCAGTGGAAGCACTGTATGCTACAGTAGGTGATAATGGCGAAAAACAGGGTTGCAGACCTGTCCAAGACATGTGAATGTGCTCACAAGTTATATTTTTATTTGCTGTATGCTTTACGGTGGATATATATATATATATATATATATATATATATATTATATTCATTCATATTCTATCAAGGCAAAAATGGAGCAATTCTGGGGGTAAAAAACTGCACCGTATGTAACAAACAAAAAGTCCCATTAAATCAATAGGATTTTTTTCATTGATACATCTTTGACACATTTTTTTTGCTCCACTTTTGCCTTGATACATAGACCCCATTTACTGCAATAGATATATTCAACCGAACTGCCGCTTTGATGGATATAGAATTACTCCCCTGTAGAAGCTTGAATTGTAATGAAGACATTTGTTAATCACATTATGTTTGCAATATTTCCGTCTAGTCTTCTTTCAATGAAAGTGAGACTCTACATGCAATGAACGCTCTATAGGTTACGCCTTCTGCAGACAGAAAGAAATAACACATATTAGGGCAGGGCAGGGAATTACTGTTTAACACTGAAAATACAATTGTTCACTTCTAAAACAAGACCAATATTAGAAGTGGAAATACCCCAATGTATTTTTAAATGATGGAATGACCCAGTTTAATACGTTAACTAGAAGCAAGATTGAAGGGCTATAAAGAAAACCTTATAATGTAGATTAACAGTTGGCCAATAAGGGCATGTAACCTGTCCACAGCAATAACTCTAGCAGGGCTTTTTGAGGGAGAAAAATAAAAATTATATATACATACATATATACTGTATATATACACATTATAAATATATATATATATACACATTATATATATATATATATATATATATACACTGGCGACACACTTTATTCGAGCTCGGCTAGTCCCACGAATTCGGGTATACCCGGGTGTATTGAGGTTTGTGACTGTTTTCTGCCCGAGTGCATTGAGGTATTTTCAGGCAGGGATTGAAGCATTTTATTCCCGCTGGCTGCAATACTGCACAGTATATATATATATACTGCATTACAATTCATGAATTTATGCCATCTGGTAGACACGCGAAGCATTGCAGCCTATTAAATCCTAATCATTATCATTTAACAGATCAGCCGCCCGTCAGCCAGGCATGAACCCAGGCTGGGAAGGCAAACGCAACGGGGCTTGTCAGAGGTGAGGAGCGGCGCATTCCAGGTATCTGCCAGGTACATACTGGGTATTTGCTCGAATAAAGTGTGTCGGTGCAGTATATATATATATATATATATATATATATATATATATATATATATATATATATATATATATATATATATATATACACATACATAGTTAGGTCCGGAAATAATTGGACACTGACACAATTTTCATAATTTTGGCTCTATACGCCACCACAATGGATTTGAAATGAAACAACCGAGATGCAATAGAAGTGCAGACTTTCAGCTTTAATTCAAGGGGTTGAACAAATATATCGTATGAAACGTTTAGGAATTGCAACCATTTTCATACAAAGTCTCCTTATTTCAGGGGCTCAAATGTAATTGGACAAATTAACACAATCATAAATAAAATGTTAATTTGTAATACTTTGTTGAGAATCCTTTGCAGGCAATGACTGCTTGAAGTCTGGAACGCATGGACATCACCAAACGCTGGGTTTCCTCCTTTGTGATGCTTTGCCAGGCCTTTACTGCAGCTGTCTTCAGTTGTTGTTTGTTCGTGGGTATTTCTGCCTTAAGTTTTGTCTTCAGCAAGTGAAATGCATGATCGATCGGGTTGAGATCAGGTGATTGACTCGGTCATTGCAGAATATTCCACTTATTTGCCTTAAAAAAACTCCTGGGTTGCTTTCGCAGTATGTTTTGGGTCATTGTCCATCTGTAAAGTGAAGCGCCGTCCAATCAACTTCGCTGAATTTGGCTGAATCTGAGCAGACAATATATCCCTATACACTTCAGAATTCAACCGGCTGCTTCTGTCACATCATCAATAAATAATAGTGACCCAGTGCCATTGTAAGCCATGCATGCCCATGCCATCACACTGCTCCACTGTGTTTTACAGATGATGTGGTATGCTTCGGATCATGAGCCGTTCCAAGCCTTCTCCATACTTTTTTCTTCCCATCATTCTGGTACAGGTTGATCTTAGTTTCACCTGTCCAAAGAATGCTGTTCCAGAACTGGGCTGTCTTTTATAGATATTGTTTGGCAAAGTCTAATGTGGCCTTTCTGTTCTTGAGGCTTATGAATGGTTTGCACCTTGTGGTGAACCCTCTGTATTTGCTCTCGTGAAGTCTTCTCTTTATGGTAGACTTGGATAATGATATGCCTACCTCCTGGAGAGTGTTCTTCACTTGGCTGGATGTTATGAATAGGTTTTTCTTTAACATGGAAAGGATCCTATGATCATCAACCAATGTTGTCTTCCGTGGACGTCCAGGCCTTTTAGTGTTGCAGAGCTCACCAGTGAGTTCTTTTTTTTCTCAGAATGTACCAAGCTGTTGATTTGGCGACTCCTAATGTTCCTGCTATCTCTCTGATGGGTTTTCTTTTTTTTTTGCAGCCTAAGGATGCCCTGTTTCACTTGCATTGAGAGCTCCTTTGACCGCATGTTTTGGGTTCACAGCAACAGCTTTCAAATGCGAATGCCCCATCTGGAATCAAGTCCAGACCTTTTACCTGCTTAATTGATGATGAAATAATGAAGGAATAGCCCACACCTGTCCATGAAACACCTTTTGAGTCAATTGTCCAATTACTTTTGGTCCCTTGAAAAAGAGAGGGCTCCATATTAAAGAGATGTAATTCCTAAACCCTTCCTCCAATTTGGATGTGAATAGCCTCAAATTAGAGCTGATAGACTGCACTTTAAGCCCATCTTCATTATTTAACTGTAACTTGAATTTATTTTGGTACACAGCCGAAATAACAAAACTTGTATCAGTGTCCAATTATTTCCGGAACTAACTGTGTATGTGTATATATATATATATATATATATATATATGTATGTATGTATGTATGTATGTATGTATGTATGTATGTATGTATGTATGTATGTATGTATGTATGTATGTATATATGTATATATGTATATATGTATATATGTATATATGTATATATGTATATATGTATATATGTATATATGTATATATGTATATATGTATATATGTATATATGTATATATGTATATATGTATATATGTATATATGTATATATGTATATATGTATATATATATATATATCTTAACCCCCTTATAACGCTGTGCTTGGGGTCCAAAGAATCACAGCGCGTTATAAGCGGATCGCGTTAGAAATAATTTACAATTGTATGCATTGCACAATAAAGTATTTAAGATACCAATAATCGTGTTGTAAAGTATTCATAAATACGAAAATTGGGAGCCACGGTTGCATCGCGTTATAAGCGGATTCGCGTGGTAACGGATCGCGTTATAACGGGGTTGAGCTATATATATATATATATATATATATATATATATATATATATATAAAATATGCTTTAAAATACATATTGACGATTGAAGCCTATTTTTGTGTGTGTTAAAACTGTACTTATAATCACAAATGTCATATAAGGTTGCTTTTTTTAAAGAAAAAATATATTTATGCTTAGGGGATATTGCGAATTCATAATTTTAGCTAAATTGCATTCTGATTGCTGAGTTAAAGCTCTGTTTATATGTGTAAACACTGTAATGTTAAACATAAGTGTTCTATGTTGAGGAATTATTTTTGATTATGGGAACCAAGTAGCAGAGCTACTGTAGCAATGCAAAATTACAGATTCCAAATCAAGAGCTGAATATGACACTTAAATAACCCCCAGGCTAGTGAATTCTTGACCTGCTAATGAGCCTATGGGTATGTATTCTTAGCAAGTTAGCAAGAATATACCATTACAACAGCACCTATAGCATCATGTGATGGTAACTAAGAGAAAGGTTTGGGTCAGAGTTCAAGCCTGAAACAGAGCAAAGGGGAGAGAGAAAATATCCTCGAGGGATTTAAAGGGGAACGCCTCTCAGCAGGGATTTGATGATAGTGCTGCTGCACAGTTGGTGCTGAGATTTGATACTACAATTTTCTGGATTTGTAGACTCCATATCACTTAGGCCACAGCAGGAGCAGGTGCACAGGAAATTCACTACTACTACCAAGCGTCGTAAACCAAAAGGAAAGAAAATGGCAACGTAATTAATTTTAACAACCCACTGTCATGTGCCCTATTAATTTTAATATATGTCCCTTTGCAAAACAACTTCAATAAAATTAGCATGAAGCCCAAACAGTTGCCGCGATGCAATGAACATACAAGAGAGAAATATGGCATTTAATACTTTATATTGGGATACTTGTAGAATTTTTTTTTTAAGAGGGGGGGGGGAATAAAAAATAAAATGTTTTTTTTTTTTTTTAAATAAAGGTTTTATGTAACGATTATACTTTACTCCATGGATACTGCATTGATGTTGTATTGCCAGTATAGCACTGTCAGGGTTAACAGCAGAAATTAGAGACCGTGTTTTCAAACCATATGTAATTTTTCCAAATATTTACAATGTTCTTGATGTTCTGTTCATAAAATTCATTAAACACTTATCACGCTGGTAATCGTTACAAACAGTAAATTATTGCCTACAGTGTCACAGTAATAGAATAAATTGGAAATTCCAGATGAGCTCATGTTCATTGAGTTAATGCTATGGCTGCATATCACATCTCTAAACCAGCCCTGGGGAAGGTCTACTCAGCTGAACACACTGTTCATTAAAATACAGAAGGATAGGCCCATGTTTAATAAGCAGTGTTACTCCATAAGACAACTTCTGGTGCCAGAAAACACTTAACAGCCCATTCAAGTGAATGGGCCAGAAGGTATCTTCCAGTGCCAGAAGGTGTTTTATGTAATAGTCCTGCTTACTAAATATGGGCCATAATCCCTATCCTCTCACAAGTGTTAAAGCAACAAGGGCAAATTATATGAGTGATTGTGTTTCTAAACAGCATCTCTGGAGATCATATGTAAAGGAATCGGCTTATATTAGCATGAACAGTGTATGCAATTAACAGTATTGCACTTTCCATTGCCACCTGGATCCAGATGAAGTGGAGAACTTCTGACATTGTTGATTTTTAAGCATTCTATTAACCTCTGGGCTGGAAGCAATGTGTTTTTTCCCCTTGACAAATCTACAGTATTGGTATTTTGGGTATTACATCAGTTGGAAGACCTTAATCCTCTTGACTGAAACTTTTGTTCAGTTCTTCATATTGAATGGCGAGTTATCAATGAGCTTTTTCTCCCAAATAGTTTAAAACAATTACCTATACTAATTTATTTGGGTTCCTAGTTCTGTTGCATGATGGATGGATGGTATTGCAATACATTTAAATTGGTTGATTACTGTGCGGTTTGTTATATGTAAATGTGACTGCTTGAATGTACTGTACAGCTAGATAGCTGATAACACAGAATGCAGAGTTTACACTGTTTGTGTGGTGGGCTGACATGCTACTGTATCTCAGCATTACTGTATATCTTACTCCCAAGCAACATATTTACATGCTCTACCTCAGGTTACTATTCAAAACAAACAGTTCATAGATATCAAAGCCCCACGTCTCACTAACTTTCCTACCACCGTGTTATGTTTGAGACGCAATTGCACTGGGGATTTTGTTTGCCCTTCTCTGGATCTACAGATGCAGCAACGAGTATCCGAACACTTGCCTTTGAAAATCTGAGGCAATCTCCCAGTAAAGCTCCAACATTTCTGTGACATTTCTGCAAACAGACTAATGGCCCAACGGATTAACACAACGGGGGTCCATGGCAGTCTCATTCATTAGCAAACTACCATCTTACCTCACCTGGAGTGCTGGGTCCACTTTTGACCACATCTCCAGAAGGATATAGGCAGAGTTATAGTGGAGCAAGGAAGGTGGGTACATTCTCTTTAATTAATTCACTCTATTTGACCTCTCCCTGTACACAGAAGGCTATTCCTTTAATCCACTAGTCTATGCTGTAAAAATTATTTTCTCACTTCCCCATCCTTTATCTTTTTCTTGAGGCCCTTTTCTTGTGACAGCTTTAAGCTTGACATTCCTTTTCCCTTTCGTATTCTGTTCTGACATATTATACGTATTATGCACATGCCAGATTTTGGGAAACAAAATATCTGTTATTTTAAACAAATATGGAACATCTTTTACATTTTTTTTTTAATATATAAAATGTGGTTTACAAGTACAGATGTCCCGAGAGAAGTATACAGATGTAGAACAACTCGCTGTCTCCGCAGTCGCAGCTGAAAAATCAAAACGCGTCGGCTCCGGAGGCAGCACCGGCCCGACATCACTGCGGGAGGTCCATGCATCCGAATCGGACCCACTCACAGCGATAATCCTCTGGCCCCGAGAGAGCCGTTGTCGCAGTTACACGGCTTGCCACTGTACCGGACACAGTAGGGACGGCTACATCTGTATATGTGCATATGTTTAAAGAGACATCCTCTTGATGAAAGATGTATACCCGAAATGTTGCTGGATTCTCTGTGAGAGTCTACCCTTGTACAACTTTGTTATTGATCTGTAAGTTATATTTTGTGTATTTTTTGCTCGTTATCAATAAAAATGTTTGCAATTCGTTTTGTTTTCTGTTCCTTTTTAGGATCCAATTCTTCTCTTTATCAATGTTTGCACTGTGGTTTTAGGAAGACGTTGCTGTATTTTTTTTGCCCCGATGTTTCTTTCTGTGAGAGTCGTTGAGACCAGACATGATATAGTTTCAGCTGTGTTTAAGGAGTACATTCTTTGAAGTTACTTGAGTGTTTCCCTTACCTCGGGATGCCCTAACTACAAGTGAGCTTAAATACAAGCAATGAATTATAGTACAAAGCACAGAAGTATGGTAGCAGACTTTATTTTCTCTTTTTTTGCCGTATGCTTGGGCATAGTGCAGTATTCTGAGGCAACACTACCACGGAATCCAATGGAAACTCTGTGATATACTGAGACATGTCGGAGTATGCTGAGGCATCCGAGGTAACAGTAAAGCCTGCTACATCACTATGTGCACTTATCTGGTTATCCCTAAAACATAGCTGGGGTTACCCAAAGAGAGGTTAAGGCAAAAGAGGCTAAGACAAAATAAGCAGATTAAAAAGAGCAATTACAGTAGCTTGATATGCAGTAATTCATTTTTGTCATACAGATATTTCTACAATGATTGTACTACTGGCCCCACAACATTAAACTACAATATGTTACAGACTCAGTAAGATTGCAAGATAACAATTTTGTTGTAAATCACGCCAGTGTTGCTCAGAGAATGAGATATATATATACTGTATATATACACATACACACACACACATATACATATATACTGTATATATATATATATATATATATATATATAATATATACACACACACACACACACACACTCTACAGTACTAACTTCACCAATGCTGATTCTACTCTCATAATTTTAACATGTTTTTTTAGTTATGTCACTTACCTTCGATCACAGGCCCCTATTCAATGTGCTACTTCCTAACATGCCTTGTAGTACAGCTTAGTAAATATGGCCCTTTATGGCCCACAGGTGTTTAAAGAACAGGCAGGGTTATCTTTATGGAATATAATAGAAATAAACAGCCGCCTCTAGGCACTTAGCTGTTGCGGCAGCCTCCTTACTGCCGCCCCCTCCTCTTTCTGGACCGCATCATCAAATGACGGTGCGGACGTCACAGTGACGTTGAAGGGCGTTGCATTGCCATGGTAACGCAACATCATGCCATAATTTGACGCCTTTGGTTCAGAAGGAGGGGGCAACAGCAAAGCGGCTACAGCAACAGCTAAGCGACTTCCCATCAGGCCCGTGAGCGCGGCAAAAATATATGGGGACGGACAATATTTGCAGCCCCCAAATTTTGCCGCCATAGGCCCAGTCCTAACGGGCCTAATAGGAAATCCGCCACTGGATGTAAAGTAAAAATGTATTGTTCTGCCTGAACTTTTCACATTCTCAGGAAAAAGTTGCACACTTTTATTATCGTCCTCAAAGGATGAAGATGTTACTGGTGCAGTTTCCGGTTTCCTGTTCTCATGTAGTGATACATAATGCCTTAACCCATTTGATCTGCCTGCCATGTATCTGTAATTGAAGGCTGTGCTTCAATATATAATGATAGTTCTTACAGATTGCTCTGGCTCCCATATATACACTAGAGCGACTGGAGCTCCACCCCCCCACCTCCCCCCCCCCCCCGCACTTAGTTCTAGGTAGTAGCACTGAGTAACAGTGGCTATAAAGCTTGTGGTAAGCACACAGGAGTGTATGGACCTTTGCGCTACTTTATGCAACACCCTCTTAGCTGTGGTTTAATAGCTTTGAGATTTAATAACCAGTTACAGGGAGCTGTTGACGCTGAAGGTGCCAAAGGTGCATGCAATTAGACAGTCCTCAGGAGCAGGTCCGAACGGGGCATGGTAGGAAGGAATACTGCCGGGCACCAGAATTTTTTTTCTTTATATATATATATATATATATATATATATATATATATATATATATATATATACACATATAACAATATTTATTGAAGAAAAGTCCAAAAACTTCTCCTGACCAGAAGATCCTGTGATCAGGAGCCGACACTCGAGATGTTAGGAGAGTGATCTAAAAGAGTCTTTACCAAGTTCTATAGTAAGCAACATGTATAGAAAATCAAGGGTGGCGCTCGACACTAGTTAACAGTGACAACCGTGAAGTTTTAAAGAGAATCCTTAGGTTTAAGGATCTCTGTGTATAAAACAGTGACTGAAATGATAAGTGCAAGGTAAGTGTTTATCAATATAAACACATGTGACCAATCAATAAAAACACAATAGTACATAATAAAGTTCTATAAATACAATGAGTGCTCTCAAATGTGATTTTGTGCAATATAAATAAAAAGGGAATATTCGTCCACTCAGACCGTGGAGCAAGATATGTTTCAAAATATCTCAAACGACCAATTTCCACAAAGCAGGGGAGCGAGGGAATGCGACCGAGGGAGAAAGAGAAAAACTTGTATAGAGCAGTATTGCAGGGAAAACTGGATTCACAGTACATATGAGACCTTCAAATATTTTACTCACAAACCAACAAGGTTTTAAGGGCAAATCCAAAACAGTGACAAGTGCGGATGGTGGTGGTGATGTTCAAACACACTCGATCTGGCGATCTCAGAGAGAAAAGGCATCATGGTGCAGATTGTACTGAAAAGGCTACTTTATGATGTAATGTGACAACCCATATGATGAAGGCTTACATCAATAAAAGAAGTTAAAAACATTGTACGAATGCAAGTTGTGACTCCCACAGGTCTGGTGAGTCGCACTCACACTGCACTCCACGGGACCATCGTGCCCGGTGATGTCACGTCCTGGTTCCGGTCACTTGGTAACCTGGAGGACGCTTTCCCCGACACTAGACCTATCCTCTGAGTCTCCGACAGGACTGGCAGTCGACTCTACGCATTTCGTTGCAATGAAACTTCGTCTGTAGTCTATTGTCCCTACTCACATCTGCTCTCCTATAAATACCCCTTTCTACCAATGGTCATACAATTGCTCCTGTCTGATAGGTTAGCTTCCCAGACTTTGAGTCTAACATCTCTCATATTCTTAGTATAAGTTAATAATATGTAAAAGTCCACTTAAGATGATGTGCACAAATAGTCTCTGTTTATACTATAATATGAGAGATGTTAGACTCAATGTTCCTCTTTCCCATTGGTCTGGAGTCTGGAAAGCTAACCTATCAGACCGGAGCATTTGTATGACCATTGGTAGAAGGAGGTATTTATAGGGGAGCAGGTGTGGGTAGGGGCAATAGACTCCCGATGAAGTTGCATCGCAACGAAATGCGTAAAGTCGACTGCCAGTCTTGTCGGAGACTCACAGGATAGGTCTAGTGCTGGGGAAAGCGTCCTCCAGGTTACCAAGCGACCAGAACCAGGACGTGACATCACTGGACGCGATGGTCCAGTGGAGTGCAGTGAGAGTGCGACTCACCTGACCCGCGGGAGTCACAACTTACATTCGTACAATTTTTTAAACTTCTTTTGTTGAAATAAGCCTTGATTCTTATGGGTTGTCACATTACATCATAAAGTAGCCTTTTCAGTACAATCTGCACCATGATGTATTTTTCTCTCTGAGATCGCTGGATCGAGTGTGTTTGATCACCACCATCCACACCTGCCACTGTTTTGGATTTGCCCTTAAAACCTCATTGGTTTGTGAGTATAATATTTGAAGGTCTCATATGCTCTGAGAATCCAGTTTTCCCTGCAATACTGCTCTATGCAAGTTATCTCTTTCTCACATTTCCCCGCTCCCCTGCTTTGTGAAAATCTATAATAAGCAACCTGGTGTAAGAAATACAACTTTATAATTCCCGTTCTTCTTGGGGAAGTGTGACGGAGAAACGCAAATACAAGTGAATATAAAAAAATTGTATCTATCTATTATATATATATATATATATATATATATATATATATATATATATATATACAGTGTTCGACAAACCTATACATTTGCTCGCCCCGGGCGAGTGGATTTAACCCCCGGGCGAGTAAATATTGGCCCAAGCAGCACACGTTTGGTACTAGGTGGCGAGTAGATTTTTTTGTGTGGCGAGTAGATTTTTTGGTGATTTGTCAACCACTGTGTATATATATATATATATATATATATATATATATATATATATATATATATATATATATATATATATATATAATCAACCCAATCCGTCTGCTTAAATCTTGTGTTGAGAAATTTGTTCACATGATTCAGGTCATCCCTCTGGTGCTGCTTACTGGACCATCCACTTCGGCTGGAAAAGCTAACCCAACTTGTGTCACAGCTCTCTGGGCTTTAAATACCAGTTTGGGGGTCTTGCTCTCTGAACCATTCATTTGGAATATGTTAATCGAATCTTAGAAACATTGTTTGTTTCTTGCATACAGCAACAAAGGGATAGGTCTAATTGAATTGTTAATCAAATCTTTTTCTGAGTTTCACCTGGTATCCTGTCATCTGTTCAGACAAGGCAGGTAAGATACAGACAGATATTGTACATACATAGAAAATATATATGTCAGACTGGCTGCAATTTAAAATCACAGTTTAGGATGAAATGATAGGATTCAATTCTTACACTGGTATTTATAGCTCTTCTTCCAACTCTTTTTCTTAAACTTATGTTGGACAGGAAAACACTCTAAGGCAGAGAAAACAAAACCCTTTAGTAACAGTAAGGCTGTTATATTAGCAAATGACCTATGTTTGGTTGTGAGCACTCTAGTGAAGAAGCACCACCCATTCTCATTTCACAACCTATATAAATATGTGAAAAAATGTGAATAATTCGGTCTTGTACTGCAAATGATTAAATATCAAAATAAAATTGTCACCTACGATAAACTTTGTTGATTTATTGTGGAGTCTTACTTTTTCCCAAATCGAGAATCTACTCCAAATTTAAAATATAGAAAACCCTAAATCGATTTTGTCTGGAAAAATTCTGCTTTAAAAGCCACACAATTTGTATTTTGTGTGCTCGCCAATAGGGTAGCAAACTACATACTATGCTAAAGTATGGAAGTACTTCCCCATCATCTTAAGTAATAAAACAATGTTTTTAATCAAAAAGGGAACCAGAGAGACTGGTGCTTTAAAAGTTCTATAACAAGTAGATATAATGCAGTGAATATGCTTGGCTGAGTATGGCAATGGTATTCTGCCCAAAATCCTATTAAAATTGGAAGATAATTTGACTGAAGACATAGAACAGCTCACTACAAAGGGAAGAATCAGTTGACATGTGTTGACTTGGACCTCTCTATTAGGCAGCCTTGACCAGCTGTACCCCTTACCACCAACAGTTTTCATACTGTATGGGAGGAGTGATTTACTGCATGAGCAAATAAAGATTTTGCACACTGCAAATCTCAATTCCCCCTTGCAGACTGCCTTCCTATTTTTATTCAAATGCTGTACATGCCTGGACAACAGGTGCTTGATATGCACCGTACAAAGAAGGATGACCATTCAAACTTCACCCATTAAGATAGGATAATCTTTAAAGGCAAGGAAACCTGCCCTGATTGCAGTGGTACGAGACATAAATTAAAATGCTAAATATATCAACTAATGTACTGTAAACTGAGGACTCATCTTAGAGACAATACTTTGATTACAAATTGCATTAATTTCTTTAGTTTGTTTGCATAATTGTTTTTACATTGACGTCATCCTTCTTGATTGAGTAAACAAATAACAATTAGCACTGAGGAAGTACAATTATTAACTTATTGAAAATGAGACACTTTCCAATGTGGTAAATAACTCATATATGCTGAAAAATATCTGTACTCCTCTCTTATATAAATAGGCAAGAAGCAGGTGCATATTTAGATTATGAATAATATGACTTTTTCCAAAGAATTCATGACTTGAGTTTCTATAGTATTATTTCAAAATAAAATGAAGCACCTTATTATATTGTCTACACAAAAGTAAATTAGGAAACAAATGGTCAAAAGAGAACTATTTTCTAGCAAAGCAAACATGTAATGATTCCCTAAATGTTTGGAAGTCAATTCTAGTACTTTATCTGCTATGCGTTTTAAATAATGTATATATAATGTACACACTTATTTTTTTAAGGGTGCAAAATAGACAGATACTATTATATGGGTAGTTTGCCTAATGTCAGATTGAGCTCTAACTGGACTATACTATTTAAATCCCATTGTAAGTTTGCAATTCATATTCTATTACTTTCTCTTCAGCATTCAACACTGCAGTAAAGCAGCAGTCGGATAAAAGAATGGCCAACTGTTCCTCTCATAGTAACAAACGTACGAATATGTGCTAGTTTAAACTTGATCTATCAGTGAATCAGTGAACCATGAAAAGTGGGGGTTAATCAGGGTATTCTGACAACAAAAGCTGATAGGGCAGCATAGACGCTACTTGCAGACTCACATCTGTGCAGTTTTTGGGATTCCTTTTTTATGGCAATCAGTTCATGATTAAAAAAAAAACCCGAAGTTCTTTGGAATATAGAACCATCATGCACAAACATTAGCAATTCAAAATTTCAGCAAGGAAATACTGTTTTGTCCACCCGAAGCTAATTAACTAAGGCTGGCATTTGTCAAGGTAACTATGGATACGCTGTAAAAGTTAATGTTACACTATAACAGTTAATGAATAACATTAATAATACCATAAATCTGTGGTATGGTAACATTAAATCTCCTGCAGTCAATATGCAAAAGTCATGTTATTTATATTTCTTAGCCTCTGAGGGAGGTATGAATCACAAAAAGTCAGCCAGCCATTTGCTAAATATTAAACAGAATTTATATCAGTGCAAACAACATGAGAATCTTCATTTACAAAAGATTGGCAGAAAACAACGTGATATTATACTCAAAGGTTGATACTTTTACTGTAGCTACCTTAAAATTCACATATTACTATTTACACAGACATCATCAAAACTTAAACTAAAAAAAAAAATACAAATGCTTTCTTGACTTTGTGAATTTATTGAAAATAATTGATTATATTTTTCCGCCGTATTATACGCTTACTAAACACTTGCAAAGTGCAATGGGTCCGCTTTGTACATTTCTCTAGGAGACGTTTGCTTGACACAATATTATAATGGAATATATGTGTCTACTACTATTTTCCTTTGGATTTCCTTCCATGAATTACTGAGGTAGCGTTAACCCTGTGTGTTCAAGATATCAGTGCCTGATGCAAGTTTACATAACACGCAGTTTAAATAACCCGGTCCATACTTTTGACAATGGCGCAAATTGAGACAAGAGAGCATTTTTGCATCACATCAGGAAGCATGTTAAAAAAAATAATAACAAAATAAATACTCTGTTCTTCTGATATAGTTCTGACAATATTTATATACACAGCACTGGACATAAAATTTTGTAGGCATGAGTCCCTGTCGCTTAGAGCTTCAATCTAGTTTTTGGTGCCTGAGGTAAAAGGAGATAAAGTCACATAACCAAGGTCACCAGGAGTTCACCCACTTCAAAGGCAGTGACTGTGGCGCTGTACTACTCAGCCTTCTGATATTTGACATATCTATGTAATAGTTTATCCACCTACATCATGTAAATGTGGTAACAGTAGCAGACACCCATACCACATCTAACATCGTAGCATAAAACTAGTAGGCAGGGTTACGCCAGTGACACTTTGGCAGCACTTGAAGCCATTTCAGAGGGACACTGCTCTATTGTGCACATGATATGAGTACATATGTGCATGTATTTACTAAGCGGTGCTATGCCATAAAATGCCTTCCGCCAGAAGACACCTTATGGCCCATTCACTTGAATGGACCATGAAGTGTCTTCCAGCTCCGGAAGGAGTTTCTTTTTATTATTATTTTTTATCTGTTTTAAACTTATATGCATTTTTGAAATGTACTTAATGTGAGTACATTAGAGTACATGCGTCTTCGTTTTATAAATTGTTTGTTTGCTCTGCACCATGATCTCCTCTATCTGATGGAGTTCCCCAAGAGCTGGTCCCTTCTCCGCAGGACCAGCATGCTAAGGGTTAACATTTGATTGTACTTTGTGGAACGTCAACCCCACCCACTGGAATGTTAATGAGCCAAGAAGACAAATAACTTTGTATTCACAGCTGCATTGAATCTGAAGCACCGCAGTGTACATCTGTGTTGCCCCAAAGGCGGACAGCCTTTGGCGCAGCCAAAGGGTGTGAGCAGTTTGCTGCTGTTTGCTGCTGTTTGGTGTTGTTAAAGCTGCTCTATTTCAAATCTGAAACTCAAAGCCCTTTATCCCTTGTACCCAATTTTCCAACTATATCTGTTCATGAAATGTGTGAATTGAGTGTACACCTGTAATTTTAATGTAACCATGTATTGAAGTGAAACTTCTTTGCTGAGTGTGACAAAAAAAAATCACATATGGAAAAAATACTGTTCAGGCAGATGAAAATTTCTGACGGAAATGAGTCACTGCGCATGTGCAGAATCGGCATGCCGGCTCATGCGAATACCAACACATATACGACTGTCCAGGAGCATTGACACTCCACGCATGCGCAAACAGGCTACACAATGGCCGCACATTCACACATCAGCTCCCAGCGAACATAGTGCCGCTGCCTGTGACCTGCTACCCCGTGGCTTCAGCCCTAAACATCTGCACACAGTTACCTCGCAGGCCCTGCAGCCAGGTCACTGCCGGGGAACACACCCAGTGATTTTCAACAGGGGTTGAACAACGAGGGTTCAACAGAGGTTCCGCGGCCGCGAGGGTGAGAGCCAGGACAACTCTCCCAGCTGTCCCATGACCGACTGCGCGGCGGCACCTCACATAGCAGTTACCCAGCCCCTCCAGAGCTAAACAGCAGAAGCCGGAAGCTCACTACTATCCTTCTCTCTGCCTGCTCCGGTCGGCACACACTCTCACATTCCAAGAGCTTCACTCCTGAATTGGTCCGGACAGATCAGAGTGTGTGTGTGTGCATATACGCATGCAAGGGGGAGAGGGAATGTAAGGGGAAGGGTGGGGCGGGGGAGAGACAGGCAATGGTGGGGAAAGATGAACTAAGTGAAATATACACACAGATGAGCGCTTGACTATTTAAAACAAAATTGTGACTAAACTATATCTATAGTGAGGCTAAGAGGCAAATGTGCTTTAACACAAGTGCTAACAATTCCTATCTAAATTGACATCTAGAAACAAAAATGACTAGATAATCACAGTGAATCTCTCCCACATACAAATATCAGAGGTGGAAAGATGGCAGCCTAAGGACAGAAAAAATCCTTCCAATAGGATCTATATAATGAATAGTGATAAAAGAGCTTACAGGCCTGGGCGCAGGTCCAGATAAATAATCAGTCCCAAATGAAAATAGTCCTGTGGAGACGATGGGGGGGGAGACACTTAGGGTTTTTAATAGTGTTTTTTAATAAATTGTATTGTTGGTACTGCACATGGTTTCCCATTACTGTTCACCACGAGGTCATAGCGCATTGGCTGTCATTGGTGGACTACCCCCCAGAGGAAGTGGTGGCAAGAGATATTCCATGGTTTACTGACATCCCTCAGCTTGGATTCCCCGCAACCAGATGTAAAGATACCATTCAGGGATCACTGACATCCTATATTTTGTAAGTAGTTGGCATCTGGTGAGGGTTTTCTCTGTTATACAATGCGGCACAATTGTGTGTTCTTGTCTGTCCATTTTCTCTCCTGAGATCGGCAGTGTATTGTATTGTATTGTATGTCTTTATTTATATAGCGCCATTAATGTACATAGCGCTTCACAGTAGTAATACATGTGGTAATCGAATAAATAACAGATAATATAAATAACAGATCATGGGAATAAGTGCTTTAGACAAACATAACATTAAGGAAGAGGAGTCCCTGCTCCGAGGAGCTTACAATCTAATTGGTAGGTAGGGAGAATGTACAGAGACAGGAGGAGGGAGTTCTGGTAAGTGCATCTGCAGGGGCCCAAGCTTTATGTATCATGTGTTCAGAATGTTCACAGTGCTATTCGTATGCTTCTTTAAGCAAGTGTGTCTTAAGGTGGGTCTTAAAGGTGGATAGAGAGGGTACTGAGGGGAAGGGCATTCCAGAGGTGTGGGGCAGTCAGTGAAAAAGGTTTAAGGCGGGAGAGGGCTTTAGATAAAAAGGGGGTAGAAAGAAGACATCCTTGAGCAGAACACAAGAGTCGGGATGGTGCATAGCGAGAAATTAGGGCTGAGATGTAAGGAGGGGCAGAAGAGTGTAAAGCTTTAAAAGTGAGGAGAAGAATGGAGTGTGAGATGCAGGATTTGATTGGAAGCCAGGAGAGGGATTTCAGGAGGGGTGATGCTGAGACAGATCTAGGAAAGAGTAGAGTGATTCTGGCAGCAGCATTTAGGATAGATTGTAGGGGAGACAGGTGAGAGGCAGGAAGGCCGGACAGCAGAAGGTTACAGTAATCAAGACGGGAGAGAATGAGGGCCTGAGTCAGAGTTTTAGCAGTCGAGCAACAGAGGAAAGGGCGTATCTTTGTTATATTGCGGAGGAAAAAGCGACAAGTTTTAGAAATGTTTTGAATGTGAGGGGCGAATGTGAGAGAGGAGTCGAGTGTGACCCCTAGGCAGCGTGCTTGGGCTACTGGGTGGATGATCGTAGTTACAACAGTAATGTGGAAGGAGGTAGTAGGGCCAGGTTTGGGAGGTAGTATGAGGAGCTCTGTTTTAGCCATGTTGAGTTTAAGGCGACGGAGGGCCATCCAGGATGATATAGCAGAGAGACATTCAGAAACTTTGGTCTGTATAGCAGGTGTAAGGTGTAAGGTCAGGTGTTGAAAAGTATATTTGTGTGTCGTCAGCATAGAGGTGATATTTAAACCCAAAAGATGTTATTAGGTCACCTAGAGAGAGTGTGTACAGAGAAAAGAGAAGAGGTCCCAGGACAGAGCCCTGGGGTACCCCCACAGAGAGATCAATAGAGGAGGAGGAGGTGTTAGCAGAAGAGACACTGAAAGTACGATGGGAGAGGTAGGATGAGATCCAGGATAGAGCTTTGTTCCGAATACCAAGAGTATGGAGAATGTGAAGGAGAAGAGGGTGGTCCACGGTGTCAAATGCTGCAGAGAGGTCGAGTAATATGAGCAGAGTGTAATGACCTCTGTCTTTGGCAGAATGGAGGTCGTCAGTTATTTTAGTGAGGGCTGTTTCCGTGGAGTGAGCAGTGCGGAAGCCAGATTGTAGAGGGTCTAGGAGAGAATAGGTGTTGAGAAAATGGAGCAAGCGAGAGAATACAAGACGTTCAAGGAGTTTAGAGGCAAAAGGCAGGAGGGAGACAGGTCGATAGTTAGAAAGACAGGTAGGGTCAAGCTTGCTGTTTTTGAGTAATGGTATGACTCAGTGGTGTATGAAGTGGAGAGACAGCTACCACACGAGGAGGGACCATCCTGTGTAAAGATACCTTTTAACGCATGCTGACTACCTCTATATTGTAAGTAGTCAGCAGCGGGAGAGGGTGCTCCAAGACCAATTATTGTGCTGCGCAATGGTGTGTGTTTTTTCCCCTTCTTAATCTAGTTTGGATCGGTATGGAGGATTGAACATTACCTAACCTGTGATTCCAAGGGGTCACCATCCCCCGTACACCTGTGATTCCAAGGGGTCACAATCCCCCCTCCCCCCCACATAGTCTCCACAGGACTATTTTTCATTTGGGACTGATTATTTATCTGGACCTGCGCCCAGGACTGTAAGCTCTTTTATCACTAATGGTGGGGAAAGAAACAGGTGCAATGGGGGGGTGGGGGGGAAGAGACAGGGGCAATGGGGGGGAAGATATGGGGCAAAGGGAGGGAAGAGACGGGGGCAATGGGGGGGGGAGGGGGAAAGATACAGGGGACTTAGAGAAAGGGGTTCAGGTTTGCCAGAATTTCACAATCAAATTCTGGAGTTCTGTAAGAGATGTGTGCAGAGGTATGCAAAGGGAGACCGTGTTAGGGTGAAATTAACATATGGCTTTATTGGGCCCATCCCTTTAAACAGCACAGCAAACAAAAATATACAAAAACAACAAACCCCTATCCCTTTGTAAGGGCTAACTTACTTCCCCAGTCCCTATCTGCAGGGCTGGAGGGATAATCCCATTACCAGCCTATCACCCAAAAGTCTCAGGAGGTACCTTAAAGCAGGTGGCCCTTCAAGCACGTTCCTGGGTGCTCTGTGTCCAGGAAAAATATAGGTGTCTGGGTGTCTTGATCTCAGAACACAGCTCTCCTGTGTTCTCAAGACTCTTCTCCTTTTGCCAGCCAAGTTGTAACTGTGCTAAGGAAATCTCTCTCCTGTTTCTCACGAGGCTTTTTACAGAGCTCTCATTAGTCCAGGTGGAGACTAGTTAATTGAGTGGCTGCAATAAACTCTCTCTCTGCTGGATTCTCAGAGCTCTGAGGCTGCTTTATTTAAACAGGGATAAGTCCCTGTTACAGGTTCCCTAACCAAAAAAAGGTTAAAATCACTGTGCTAGGTAATGTGCAAACCAGCTGCCTGGGAGCACAGTGACCCTGCCTTTGACTGGCTCCCGGGGCCTCCAGGGCCGAGGTGTGCGCTGGGAGCAGGGACAAGGTACCGGCCCAAGGCCTCCCCACACACTCACCACGCACCCTGTCCTCACGCTGATGAGTGGCAGCTCCGGCATGGTGATCCCAGCACTAGTCACAGCCGGGGGACGCAATGTCAGTGGGATGCTGTCATGGCAACCATAGCGCGCTCTGAACTAAAGAACATGAGCTAAAAAACAAAACAAAAAAATGAATGTTCCCAGCACACAAAAGACGGTAAGGGGATAGGTGAGCACAAAATCTTTTAATGAAAAACACAAAGTGAGTGTGAAACCACAACGTACAATAAAGGGGAAGGGAGAGGAAAGGGATGGGGTGAGGCAAACATAAAAGTACAAAGGAAAGGGGGGCAGCAACATTTCGGGGTCTGGAACCCCTTCTTCAGGCCCGTTCCCAATAGATACTAGGTATCTAATGGTACTGTGTTCCTTTTATCATCTACTGTTGTGAAACACACATACACACAGAGAGACCCGCACACTCAAAAACAGGCGCACCCACACAATATAAATATAGAAGTGCACATAGCAAAAACAAACATTACAATAAAAACAGCACAAGTGCATAACCTACAAGCTGTGTGAATATATATATATATGCTCCCTTGAGAAAGGTCCTGTGCCAAGGACCGAAACGTCGGGTTTATGTGCCAGTTTTTCTACTGAATACACGCTTTTTTTGTACCTCTGAGTGTGCTGTCTCCTTCTTGCCTTGTGATCTTGGGATCCTGGATTTACTCGGTAAGGAACCTATCTATACATTACCTGTATGGGACAAGCACCTATTTCCAGTTTGTGTGTGCCATCTGCCTATTTATATATATATATATATATATATATATACACTGTTTTAGCCATTGATTCCTGTGTAAATCAGTATTGCTTGACCTGAAGAAGAGAGGAGAACTCTCGAAAGCTTGTCCTATGACATAAATTGTTAGTCCAATAAAAAAGGTATCACCTAATACTGAAGAACTCATTTATTCTGCACTATCGCAACTGGACTAACACGGCTATTTTCTGCTTTATATATATATATATATATATATATATATATATATATATATATATATACATGTAGAGGTATCAGTACCGTGTTAGCCGAGCTTCAATAATCAAAAAATAAATAGATGATACCGTTCTGTGGCTAACGAAATGCTTTTATTTGTGTGAGCTTTCGAGATACACTGATCTCTTCTTCCGGCGATGTTACAATGAATGAAGCAAAAGGTATACTTAAAAACAGTGTCTCTTGGAATGTTATCTGTGCTGTTCCTTCCCCCGGTGTGGATGTGTTTTATGGCTAGAGGTGTTAAATGGTTACTGAAAGCAAGTGAAGAAAGAGTGTGTATGTGTATCAGTGTGAATAAAAATGAATGGAGAGCCCACAGTATATACAGTGCTTAACTTTTAGTTGTGCTACAAACTCTCACATTTCCACACCCACCCACACCATTTATATCCAGCCCCACTCCACACACACCTTGTGTAAAGCACTGTATATAAAGGGGGACTGTTAATCTAGTGAATGAATTCTATTTTACCTCAAAAAAACTAAAATGTGTCTAAGTGAATATAAATTGTAACACAAAAGTAGTTTAATATAACCCTTGAAGGTAATACAAAATATTATAAATCCCTACTGGCATGAATGCCTAATAGAGAGATATATGATGGATTGTGGCATGGAGGAAAAGTATATAATCAATGACCCAATAAAATCTTGTTCATTTTTCTGACTCTGCAGTGCATCTGGTTCTTGCAATATAATCTTTATTAGTAGATTTTCTTTAGGTGTAATTTAGAGTGCTAACAAGGGGGTTGTCTTTGTCCTTTTCATTTGTGTGTTTTATATATATATATATATATATATATATATATATATATATATATAAAATCATATAAAATATATATATATCATAAAATATATATCTGCGTTGCCCCAAAGGCGCACAGCCTGATGGGGCTCCCCAAGAACTGCTCCCCTCTGGACAGGACCAGAGTGATAACAGTTAACATGTGCTTGTTCTTTGTGGAACGGCAACACCACCCACTGGAATGTTAATGAGCCAAGAGGACACAAATATCTTTTTGTTCACAGATGCAACAGATTCAATCTCAACCACCCCAGTGTATAGTTTGTAGAATTTTATGGTGACGAAGTACCTGTTCTATATTGTACTGTTTGAAGTAATTTAGAAAACTTCCAGAGAGAGGCTACAAAAGTTAAAACGAGAGTGGAAGAAGACAGTTTACTGTAGGTAGAAGCAGAGGGGAGGGGGGAGGGACAGAAGGAATCTCCCTGTGGATAGCATCCACTTTGCCTTTAAAGTAGTTGGCAAAGGCTTGAGGAGAAGTGACGGAAGTGGGACAAAAATGTCAGAGGAGGGACTCAAATACAGAGAACAGATATCGTGGATTGGATTTGTGAGTGTTGATGAGTGAGGAAAAGTAGTGTTGTTTGGCCTTAAAGAGAGCAGAGTTAAAACAGGAAAGGAGACATGTACTGCACCGACACACTTTATTCGAGCAAATACCCAGTATGTACCTGGCAGATACCTGGAATGCGCCGCTCCTCACCTCTGACAAGCCCCGTTGCGTTTGCCTTCCCAGCCTGGGTTCATGCCTGGCTGACGGGCGGCTGATCTGTTAAATGATAATGATTAGGATTTAATAGGCTGCAATGCTTCGCGTGTCTACCAGATGGCATAAATTCATGAATTGTAATGCAGTATATATATATATACTGTGCAGTATTGCAGCCAGCGGGAATAAAATGCTTCAATCCCTGCCTGGAAAATATCTCAATGCACTCGGGCAGAAAACAGTCACAAACCTCAATACACCCGGGTATACCCGAATTCGTGGGACTAGCCGAGCTCGAATAAAGTGTGTCGCCAGTGTATAGTGTAAAAAAAAATCAGCCAGAGTGTGAGATTTCCTCCATAGGCATTCGGAGGAGAGAGTGCAAGTGCGAAGGGAGCGTGTTTGTGAATTTAACAAAGGAGGTGGGTTAGAGGGACGGGTGTGCCAGAGCCTAAAAGGGGCATATACATCGAGAGGAGGGGAGGATAGAGTTGTAAAAGTTGACAAGATTGTCAGATTCGGAGGAAGTAGAGACAGTCAAGAGAGGATAGAGTTTAGGGTAGATATAGGAGTAGAGAGGTCAAGGGAGCGGAAGTTCTCGAGAGCAGCGAGTAGAACAGGTAGGAAGCGTTTGAGGGGAATGAGTGGTGGTAAATGATAGGAGGTTCATGGTCAGAGAGTGGAAAGGGGGAGATAGAGAAATCAGAAAGGGAACAATCTTTAGTAAAGACCAGGTCTAAATAGTGACCATCCTTGTGAGTCCATTGGTCAAGGCTAAAGGAGGAGCTTAAAGAGGGAAGGCAAGATGCCCAGGAGACTGAGGGATCATCAATATAGCAGTTTAAGTCCCCCAGAAAAATTATAGGAGAGTCGGAGGAGAAAAAGAAGGAAAGTCAGGATTCCAAGTTAGAGAGAAAGGTGGAGGTAGAGCCTGTAGAGGTAGGCAGTGTGCAGATGACTGCCACATGCAGAGGGAGAGGATAGAAAAGCTGGAAAGTGTGAATGTTAAAGGAAGAGAAAGACAGATGGAGGCATGGGGTGGAGTCGATATTGGCCGCAAGAGGAGGGGAGGAGACCAACCCGGGCCATATGGACGTGGAGAGTGAGAGAGACCATTAGCAGCCTCAACAGCAGTCATATTATGTGAGCCAGGTTAGCGTAAAGAGGTGAAGAGAGTGAGAGCAGAAGAGGTTGTGTACAACCAGAGCCTTGTTAGTCAGAGGGTGGATATTCCAGAGGGCACAGGAGAAGGGAATAGAGAAGGAAGGGAGACACGGAATAGGTACTGTATTAAGTTAGATGGGTTAACACCCTTAGGCTTTGCCTATAGTGCCGCCGCCGGCGATGGCGACAAGATAGGTGACGTCACCCATCGCCGTCGCCACCGGCGAAAGTTATGTTTCGCCGGTCGGCGGCAACGCGGGATTCCCGCAATTTGATTTGTTAAAGGGCCGTCACGTGACGCGACGGCCCTTGAAAAATCTAATTTTGCCGGCGGCGGGTTTTCGCGATGGCGACATCGCTCCGTCGCTTGTCACCGTCGCGTGCACTATAAGCGCACGCAGCGGCAATGCTTTTGTTTTTGGGTGAATTTGCGTCACCGTCGCCGGCACTATAAGCACGGCCTTAGCAGGGAGGGAGACGAAGTGGGCAACAGCAGGTGTGTATATTGGCAGGTCCAGGATTGGGAAAGATATCCCCAGCAGCAAGGAGGAGTAGAGAACGATACAGGAGACGAGAAGAGGATTTGTGGGAGTGCATTGAAAAAAAGCTTCAAAATCAATCTGAACACACAAAATCTAATAATAATGATAAAATTATTTCGCCTATAAAAGTAATAATCACCAAAGGACAAGGCATGCCCTGACCATTAATGCCCCACGTGGGTAAAAGGTCTGGGGCATTAATAGCTAGGTAATGCCCTGCCCTTCGGGGATTATTACTAAATCACTCTTGATAACAATTAATAATTAACCTGGCGTTGCCCACTGCCACTGAACATTGAGCAGTGGAAAGGAAGCTCTGTTTTTCAGTGTTGTGGAACAATCCAGTGATGTTAGCGGGGAATACTCATGACACCATGGGATAATTCTGTGATGTCATGGGCATACCGAGAAATCACAAGGTATTGCCATGATATTGTGGGTCATTGCTGTGCTGTTGTGGGGTGTTCCCATGACTCCACAGCAAGCCCCCCAAGAGCGATAGTGCGGCTTGGAAGGCAGAGTGGTGTCCTGCTTTCGTGAAATAATTAATGTGTCCCCCTGAAATTCCACAAATCTCTACATTTTTTAAGTACCACTTGCTTAAGTTCCAAAATCACAACGTTAGTACCTCCGGATAGGAAATCCACAGAAATAAATAAATACATCTACTATTCATACTGTAGGTAGATGAACGGTAGATGCAAACAAAAGAAACTCTAATAACATGGTTGGTTTCCCATTTGTTTTCACACATCTAATAAATAATAAAAGGCAAAAAACATAGTTATATTATTATAACTGGAATTACTGTACAACTGCAATAGTTATAACTGCCAAATCTGCCAAGGAACAGTGTTTCTAGTGTACAGTATGTATGTATATCTTTATATAGCGCCATTACTGTACATAGAGCTTCACAGTATAGCAAGAATCTGACATTTTGTAAGCAAATCATTTCTCAGTGGCTTTGGGGGAGACCATTTAAAAGTAAGCCTAGAACAAGCGTTTGAGCCAATTAACTTTTGCAATCCATAGATCAGTTATTAGAATGAGTATGTATCATAGCAGCACAAAATGAAGAAACGATATAACTGCACTGTTAACACAGCCTTAATAGCAATTAGATATATAATTGGTTTCATACCTACTGTTACATAATAATTGTATTGAATGTCTTCCCTAATGTAATACATTAAGAAGCTATTACAATTCCCTAAATACTGCTATTCAGCGCCTAAATAAATATATGGACGCTATTACAATTGAATTCTTGCAGTACTGTAATTCATCTTCATTGTTTTTAATATAATACCAAAAGGCTTGGCAATGATTTGACACATTTGTAACAAGTAATGACATAAATGATGTTTCCATCTAATTCTCTAATTTAGAGAATCTCTTTAGATGAAGACGTGTTTCAAAAATGTTGTCCTGTTCGTACATTAATACAAGGATGCTCAACTCAAGTCCTCAACCCAACCCCCAACAGGTCAGGTTCTCAGGATATCCCTGCTTCAGCACAGATGGCTCGGTCAGTCCCTTATTCAGCACAGGTGCCTCAATCAGTCCCTTATTCAGCACAGGTGCCTCAATCGGTCCCTGCTTCAGCCCAAGTGGCTCAATAAGGGGCTCAGTCATTGAGTCACCTGTGCTGAAGCTGGGATATCTTGAAAATCTAACTTGTTCTGGGGTCTTAAGGTCTGGAGTTGAGCACCCCTACATTAATAAACACACTCACCATATATTATATTTTGCATGGCCATGCTGCACATTACGATTGGTCACATGAGCATTTATGGCTAAATTATTTTCTTCATTACTTATAATATAGCTGCTTTATACTGATTTAATGATAAGACGTAGAATTGTTATTATTAGAGACGTTAAAGCAAAATAAGGCTATTTTTGCAGTCTTTTACCTTGTGTGGTGCGTCATCTTCTCCTCAGACGACGCCGTGTCACGTTATGTTGCGGCGCCTTGTTGTAATGGCAACGCACCGACATGTTGTCAAGACAATGCTACACCATGTGACGTTGTGGTGCCATGAGATGTCACGTTATCATGGCAACTCTACGCCATGCGACACTGCAGCACCATAACAAGACGCTGCATGAGGAGATGCCACCGAACAAGGTAAGAGACAGTTACAGACACCCCGCGCTCTCCCCCGGCAATCAGTTTCATTGTTGTGGGGAAGAGCGCGGGGGCTCTGTAACGCGGGACTCGCTGCAGAGGCACCGAAAGCACTGCCGTCAAGCCGGCCCCGGGTACCACCCATACTGTCTGCACACACTGAGGTGCAGTTTTGGGGCCTAAATTAAGCATGTGTTCCCTCCACAAAGTGAGAACACTATACAGTACTGCCTGTGATCGTTCAAACAGTTTTATTAGCAATAGTCTTATCAGTAAGCAATATGATTTATTAATTAGGGGTTCACAGAACAAATATTTTCTAGCAAAGGGTTCATGATGTATAAAGGGCTGGAAACCAGTGATGTCTAGGATGTTCTTTGCACTAAACTACTAATTGCTACTGCTCTTCATCCACAGTATTCAGTATAAAACTCTGTATACAGTATTGTTTAGACCGTTAGGGCTACAGTCAAATAAATTATTATTAATCACTAAAACCTCTTATTAGAAAGGTTTACCTTTTTGTACTTCTTCCTATCAGTAATTGAGTTGCCCCTAGTAAAACTATTTTTATTAACAAACCAAAACCTTTGCTCAAATTCACAAGATCAAAAAAAAGGTGAGAAACTGCAATCTTGTTAATTAAACTGTTATTTTCTGAAATGTCATATAGTTGCAGACAAGTAAAAAGTAGTTTTCACACATATCTTAACCCTGTTTCTGTTACACGGACCAGAGGAACAGCACAGATAATGTTCAGTATATCGTCTTAAAAAGCAAAAATAAATTACCAGTTACCGCTGTGTTTAAGGCAGTAGTCATGCAATGTTTTAAATGTGCAGTCGCACGTACGGTATGACGAATTGAACTATTTAGCTACTAATCTGTGCTATCCCATAAGACACGTTAACAGACAAAAGGGAGTAGCCATAGAAACTTACATCCCTCCCAAGTCTCACCTCACCATGTTTACATACTAATTTAAAAACACTCTTTACTGTAAAAATACATCTACTGTAGTTGTCAGATATATCTAAAAAGGACACCAATCACCCAGCGCTAACGCCTTAATGCCACGAAAAATACTTCACTTTGGTCCTAGGAGGGATTGCCCCTTTAAAATATGACTATTAAAATCTGAATGTAGATTTTAACTATAGGTATGATAATAATCATAATTGGCATTACAGTACCTTTTAATCCTTTTACTTCTTATGCCCTAGACCTTTCTCCTTTAATAGGATATACAATACGGTTACAGGCTTCGGTCTCAGTTCTTGTGAATCCTACACACTCAGACAGCTTCATACAAAAAAAAATTAATATTTTTTTTTTTTTTTTAAAGCGCATAACCCATAACACACAGTAACTGCTCTTATAGCCCCTATCCACAAATACCAGTCTGGCTCACAAGGAAATTACTCCAGTTCTAGTTTTCTACATCTCTTTAAATTGCATACAAACAGGACTATTAACAACCAACATGCATGCGTTGGGCTTAATGCTAGAACTCAAGGACTAGACTAAAGATTCTTGATGATATGGAGTCAGGTTGGCAATACTGAATATCCGACAACGGTTTCCCTATATTGGAAGACTACCCAGGTTGGTCTTTGCCAAGTTGAGCAGCAGCTTCCTGTCCTCGCTGGCAGCTTCCTGCTGAAGGCCATTTTGAATAAAACAAATGTTGATCTCGGATAGCTTTTGAACCAAGGGCACCTGGTGATAATAAAACCATTGCCTTGGGAGACCGCAAAGTTGCAGCACTGTAAAGCGAGGATCGCAAATTGCTGCTTTGATGTCTTCCCTGCTAGTGAAAAGTACAAAAAACTGTTTCCGCTACTTGTTGAAAAATATATTCCTTGAACACCCAAATAGTTTTGGAGCAAACTTAATGTCTCCCCTTCTTCCTGAAGATGAAGTCTCAGTTATACGGATTTCCCCCTTCACTCCCAATCTCACAGACAGTCCGCGCTTACCATGGCTATGGAGACATCTGAACTGCAGAGTGGACTTACTTCTCTCTCTTTCTATCACACTCTCTCTCCCACAGCTTCCAAGCAGTTCCTATGTTTTAGCTGGTGTGGACTTATTTCTTCCTGTCCTGCTCCAGCAAGTACAATATATGTATAGTGAAGTGTGTGTGCATACACTACAATTGTACTTTAGTAGATACTGTACCTTTTCGTGTTCTATACCTTTTTCTACCAGTGGTTGAAACTCTGAACCTTCAGCTAATGCGGATTGTGATCAGCTGGTTATGGGGCATTTAAAACCACTTCTATAATGCTTGTACACAAGTATACACAAATAAGTACAAAAAACGTATTTGTTTATTAAATATTTTAAAATGCACGTAACAGTGCCTACTTAGGAGGTATCACTTATTTGAAAGCTTCTTTATCCTGCACTGATGTAGCAAATAAAGTCTACCTATTTTCATGTGCCAAATGTTGGAGCTTTTGTGTCGGTGTATATATACAAGTGTATATCAGTGTATAGTTTTGAATGTACGTGCATGTGTATGTGTATGTGTGTGTGTGTGTGTGTGTGTGTGTGTGTGTGTGTGTGTGTGCATCAGTGTGTATAAGAGGGGATATGTGTGTGTATAAGAGGGGGTGTATGTGTGTATCAGTGTGTATGAGAGGGTGTGTGTGTGTGTGTGTGTGTATGAGAGGGGTTGTGTGTATGAGAGGGGATGTGTGTGTGTGTGTGTGTGTGTGTGTGTGTGTGTGTGTGTGTGTGTGTGTGTGTGTGTGTGTGTGTGTGTGTGTGTGTGTGTGTGTGTGTGTGTGTGTAACAGTGCGCCTAAGAGGGGGTATATGAGTAGAACTTAGTGCATCAGTGTGTATAACATATCACACTGTGATATATGTGTTTACGTGTGTGTATGTGTGTGTATGTGTGTCTAATATACAGATGCAGCCAACATTATTGCACCCGTTATCACATGTTAGTGCTTTTACGCTGGTGCAAGCTTTAACGTGTTATCGTATGATTTGCAATTTAATACAATGGAATGGCAATTTAGTGCCTTACCGCACAATAACGGGTGCAATAATGTTAGCTGAAATATCCAAATGTAAATACATAAAGTGAAGCAGTGAGACACTGCAGCGAGTTATCATGGAACATTAGGAGCCGAGACAAGTCTCACCAGTCTCTCACTGATTTTATTGCTTCCAGGTTGACATCTCCATAACTGTTTCCTTTTAAGGTCTCAATGTAATTTTTCTCTATGACTAATTAGTTTGCAGAATCTGCTTGACGAGTCATTCTGTAAGAACTCTGTTACAGATGTTCTCACTTCAAGTAATTGAAGTTCATTTAGGAAAAACAACAGTGAGTAAGAAACTGTGTGTGTGCCCTATTTATAGTCTCGGCATTAAGCAAATCTAGCAATTTTTATAGAATTTCGAATGCAACTCCAGTGAATTTAGACAATTTAGCAAATTGGCATAATAAACAAATTTGCAAGGCACATTAACTTCATGTTTGGCGAATTGTCTGCAAACTCTGACTCAGCCGCAGATTTTGGCGACTCAAAGTGCTAATTACACGTGGTCCGCGACCTCGTGGCAAATTTTTGCACATCTCTACCCTGAATTTCCTGAAACAAAATTGGTAACAGCTGATATTCAAGATCTAATCATTTTATTTTTTGCCCCACGTGTTTAAGTTAATACTTTAAAAAAAATCCATCTGTTATATAATAATGCTACATATTATAAATTATATGTAACAGACAGGTGCCCATTCATTATACTGAGATAACGGCTGTTCTATGCAATTATGGCATCTCGCTGTATTCATTAAGCTGTTACCACATGACCAAACTGTGTGAAAATGACTTTTAATGTCTCCGTAGCCTGGCTGTGCAATTCTATGTCAATGAGACAACCTCACAAAATGACATTTATTAAGGTGAGAGATTGCAGATCACCCAAAAAGTCACAATCAGAAATCTTGCCTCTCTCTCTGTTGGGATGAGATTTCTAGCTGTGATTTTATTGCATTAAACAGATACTAATCTGGTGAAAAGTGCATGCAAATATGATGTCCTTCTGCACAATTTGTCAGCATACTGTAGATAATTCTTAATAAATAAGATGGCAACTGTACATTGTAACATTCTATTGTTTTTGGACGATTTTGCACTAGCAATACCATGGTTGAATCCATAGGCCACACAGTGTAGAAAGCAGTATAATATTTTGTAATATTTTATCAGGTGAACCTGATAAATAGACTGGAGTTATACCAGGTAATACATTATTAAAGGGTTGAAAACCATTGCATTTAAGGAATACATTTAGGGCCTCATTCACAAAACAGCTGTAGTTATAAACGCACCTTTCTGTGTAAGAACAAATATGCAAAAATATGAAAAAGTTAATTTGAAATATTTAGCATGTGTTAAAAAAATTTAAAAAAAATAAGCTGTAATTTCACCATGGTATACAATCGTAAAAAATGCATTAATATCAATGACAGTAATGAAAGAAAATCATTTTTCTAAATTACCTACCATTCAAAATGTCCTTTAATTGTCTGAACCATAAATCACAGTAGTCTTCACTTAAGTTGTTAAGATGAATGGAGTCATCCTTCAGCTTTTGTCCTTTTTTGATACACACAAATATTGTGATACCCAACAAGGTGCCCCCATTTTTCTGGCCCCCGGAACGGCGACGTTTCAGTTTTACAGAGAATATATCTCTCAGGTCAACAAATTCTTCTTTATGCAGTTGGACGGCTTTGGAGTTACCTAGTTAAAGAAAGCACAATACATTAGAAATGGGTTACTTAGCAATGGTGTATCAAATATTCCCAAAACATTTATTTGTGGTCGACTTTAGTTTTATACATTCGCAACTGGCAAAATAAAGTTGAGAAGTGAACACATTTGATGAGAAACTGCAAATATTGAACATCTTAATCAGGGTTGTTGCTTCTCTGACCACAAACCTAAGCATTGTATGTAGCAAGAAGTAAACTTGCTAATCCTTATGTTACTGGTTTTCATATTAAGGACATCAATGCCACCAATACCACGCCGCAAGGGTTGAAAAATGTCACCTGCCTGCACCAGTCCACAGCGGGACAACACTCGTCCACCGCAAAGACCGAGGCTGGTGCAGAATCTCTTTGGAAGCAGAGTGGTTAGTCCCCGCTCTGCTTCCCATAGTGGCAACCCGTACATGCCTTGTGTATCGCTATGCACGGCATTATGGGGAATGACTTCCGGAAGCAGAGCAGCAATCGACAGCTCTCCCTGTGCAGCAGCTGCTTTTGAGCTTCCTGGGTGAGTGGAGGAGTGGGGTTTTATCGAGCCCTGCCATGCTGTATAATGTATTGTGTTCGGATATGTTATATAGTGATATGCTAGCAATTAGTAACAAAGTACAGCCCTACTTGGCAAAATAATACGAAATTGCAGTTAAATTGAACTCAAAATCCTGAGGCTCAGGTCTACAGAGGCCCGTTACTGACTTAAAGCGCTAACCTAAGTTAACGCCCTCTTCAGAGCTCAATAACGCTACGTTAAGCCTGGATTTTGGCAGGAAAGGGCATTGCGTTAAGAATAGCGGTCCTTCATGCTAATGTTGTGCGAAAGCGGCATTCTCCCTAAAAACGCGTATCCGCACAGGTCAGTTAAACTTAACACTGGGATTTAACCTGACTTAGTCAGGTCATACCTAAAACTGGCATTGCGGAAGAAAAGGAAGGGACGAGTCTATTTTAAAGTACCAAGTGATTTATATATTGTACCTCTCCAAACACTCCTTTATAGAACACTTTGAGAGATCTCTGTGCATAAAACGGAACACAGCGAAGATACCTTGGAAATATGCAAATTAAAATAATTTGCATATCCCAATTAGAATATTTCCCCGTTATAACAGTGGTGTTTAGTTTTTTTTTTTTTAAATAGACTCCCTCACTCCTCCCTGTTAACCAAAGGGAAAACAGGGATCATAATTGGGTATGAGCCCTGAGTTAATGGATTTCTGAGGATCTCGGCCTCAGTCGTGTAACACGATCTGAGACTTTTTTTTTAATGTTTATAATTTAAGATGTTTTCCAGCACTGCAAATTAAACCTGAAAGCTTAACAATGAAAGACACAATAATAAATACCACTAAATATTTAATGTATAGCTTTTGTTAAAAGTTAAAGACTCATTCTCAAATGAGGAATGAATGCACCAGACATCAAACCTGAGTAATAAAGCAGACCTAAATAATAAACTATGGAGACATAAAAAATATTTAAATAATAATCTATTGGAGATGTTTTCAAAGAAATTTGTAATCCGGATAAAACATTTAAAATATAATAAGTTATATCAAGAAGAAAACGGTTACCTTCTTCGGTAATTGATATTGATAGGTAATGAGTTTGTTAAGAATTCAGGTAGTGATGTAAGAAAATTCTACATTGTGTTATTTAGCAGCTTTATTACATTTCACACAATGATTGCCACAAAAAATGATACCGTACATGTTCCTATGAATAATAAACAATAATAGAAGGTATATCACAGGTGGATAGTTTGGTATGAAGCCCCATGTAGTGCAACACATGGCAAACCAGAACATGGGGCAAAAGGCAGTCACAAGACACGTGCATTTTACCTGCTTTTTATCTGATTTGTGTCGTTATCTGAAATTCATGCCCAAAATCACTGTATCTTGTACAAAAGACCAATACAAATTGACATTTATAAAATTAATATGAGACTACTGTAAATCTATACCTTCACAACACGTAACATTTTTATATTTGTTCATTATTTTTTTGGCACCTTGTGTGCACTGTAAGTAATCAGTGTTGGAAGGAATCTTGTTTCTATCTGGAAGCAATAAATGTATCTGCACAGTGTTATTTTATCCTGTGACTTCTTACTGTGATTTAAATTAAGGTTTGCCACAGTTTTGTCATATCACATTGCTATCAAATTAGCTTTGACGAATCTAGGGGTCCATTTAAGATGATATAATAATGGCAAAATATGAGATGCTGTTCTTACAATTTCTTTCAAATAGTGTCACTTGTAAATGGAGTATTTTGCATACTGAAGAAATGCTCGAAGAAGAACATTATATTAGAATATGCATCTGTGTTTATTTTTATGTAAGTAGCAGTAACCATGTGTGTAGTGCTTTGAAGAACCAGTGCACAAAATGTAAAAATGCAAGTTACGCAATTACGTGTTTTATACTGTATAGTTAGGGTGACCAGATGTCCCGTTTTTATCGGGACTGTCCCGTTTTTCCGGGCTATGTTTCGGCAAAGAGTGCTTGCTTCCCGCGCATGCTCAATCGGCACTTCCCGGCTGCTTGTGCGCAATCAGCATTTGTCAACTGTGCATGCGCGATCGGCACTTGCCGGCTGTTCTTGCGCATGCGCGACCGGCAAGCTCTGATCGCGCATGCGCAACAGGCAAACGTCGTTCAAGTATTTGCAGTCGGAAAATGCCAATCACGCATGCACACGAGCAGCCAGGAAGTGCCGATCGCACATGTGAGATTTGTCCTGGTTTTCGCCGGGACAAATCTGGTCATCCTATGTATAGCATATGTTTATATTCATATACAGGGACACTTGTGCTCCTCTACTGTTCACGTTTCTTTTTGTTATTTTAATTTCTTTTCTCATTTTGCTGATTGTCCACAGTCAATGTATACATTTATATTGCTTTTTTGTATAACATTATTATTATTTTTCTTGTTCATCCCCGTTTTGTCACAGGTACCTTTCAGTCACAATTTTAGATTTTTTTATAATTTCACACCCCATTCAGTTTATGTATTTTCATTTGTTCACATTATCATTTACCATTAATTAATCAATCAGATGGGTGCACCCTACCAATTAGCACTTGTTTATAAGCACGTTCATCAGGCCAAAGAATCGCCTCTGATGAAGTAAGCATTGGAATCACGAAACGCGTTAGGTGTATGCATCGGGCACTGGGGCCACTTTCAGAAACTGTCTCTACATCGATCAGCCAGATTTCCTCACCCCTTCTGAAGTCATCGAGCAAGGACTCGGAGTGCTCATCCGACAGAGACACTGGGAGTAGTACCGCACGGGTCTACCAGAGAGGCTGCTACATTCAGAGACTGTCGGAGCACTAGCAGATCTTGCGACAAAGATTTATTTACATGCTCCAACGAAATTATATCTTGTGAGTGTTCTCATATAGATTTCTTAATTATTTTTTTTTAACCCATTGAATAAATGTACTTTGCAATGTGGAGGTGTTTTGCGCTCGTCTTTTGCAGAAATCACATTGAACCTGGATGGTGGAGGGACCTTCATAACAAGCTGCAACCACCGACATACGGGTATTTACCCTTTATGAACTAATATACTTGACAGGAACACTCCTGTTAGACTTATAGAGATGTAGTAAAGCTTACTGTCTTCCTTGCCGCAGCCGCACCCATTCAAGCAACCGCAATGGTTGCGACCCAGAAGGATTAACGCTCCGGGCTGTCCCATTACAAAGCATGGATCCCCTGCAGCATGCTCGCGGCAGACACTATCCACAGCACCGCGAACTGCAAGTCTAGCTACGTGTCATTACTTTTGTTGCTATCACCACTGTATTTGTCTTGAGCATTATAGCATCCAGCTGATTAAAATTCAAGTACTGTAGTTTATTTACTTGCTAATTTTATTTATTGTCATTATTATCACTAACAATACTAATCTCTCTCCTGGTTATTTTTTTCATATTATTTTATTATTTCATATTCTGTTCTGTTTGAGCGCACTTTGCCACAATATCTGATGACAAAACAATTGAGGAAATGACAAGAAAGGAAGCAATCCCAAGACACAAGAATAAGAATTGAATATGCAGAGCTGTGCAAGACAATCCGCAAATAAAGGACTGTGCGTATAATTTCGTAGAAGTCCTCAACTCTATGATAAGTGCAAACACATAACACAGGACATAATCAGGCAGAGAACAAGTGAGAAGAAACTCTGAATAATGTACAGTACCATGCGTCCTTCCAGAAGCAGCAAAAGCAATACAATCTGTGAAGAATGGGAAGGCTCACAGGGAAGATGAAACAATAGATGGGAACCCATTGAATGAAATCAATAGGAGAATGAAGATGGGAACATTTGGAAGAAACAAGACAATCTTTCAAGGGAACCTTCCACTGTGCCTCAAAAAGAAAGTTTTTGACGTGTGTATTCTGCCTGTGCTCATTTATGGATGTGAAACTTGCACCCTAAATGCAAGGTAATTCAGAAGCTTCAGAAAATGCAAAGAAGTATGGAGAGATGTATGATGGGTATTACCTTAAGTCAAAGGAAAAATAATGAAGGTGTTGGAAACCAAATAAAAGTCTGTGACATTCTCCCAAGATGGAAAAAAAAAATTCAGTGCGCTGGACATATCGCAAGAAGAAATTACCATCGTTGGACAAAGATGGTACTCGACTGGATTCCAAGAGAGATTAAAAGACCAAGACAATAACCAATACAAGGGACAATTTTTTTTGGAACAATGTGGAGAAGAGAGGCTTGCAAAAGCAATGACTGGAAGATAATTGGAGAGGCCTTCATTAAGCAGTGGATCGACAAGGGCTGGAGATGATGATATAAATATATACTTTACCCAAACCAAGTTATGGAAACAGAAGATGCAGCACATCACAAGTAGGTGATAAAAAAAATATATTGGCAAAAGAACAAAAAAACCAAAAATGTCATCAAGGCTGTGTCTATTCATGAAAGAAAATATCTACATTATATACTCCATGAACGGAAGTGAAGTCCACTGGTCTGAAGCGTGCCAAAATCACAGCGGGGGGGGGGGTGAGGGGGGGAAGGGGGAGGGGGGGAAGGGAGCTTGCTGTAGGCTTCGTTATCTTTTGGCACCTTGATAGGCCAATTGCTATCAAGAGAGTCTGTCTGGAGTATATGGTCGGCCGGCATGTCAATGTCAGCTTTTCATTTTGGGCAGACCCACATGGACAGCAACATGTTTAATTTCAGTCACTGAGTTAGTGCTTCGTGATATACCTAGAAACTTTGGATAACATTTCTCGCATAAGTTAACCATCACAGTATGAATATTATCATGGATGATCCCAGGCTCATTTACTTATCATGCTCCTACATACTGTAATACAACACAATAAATACTTTCCCCACAGGCTGGGCACAGGCACATTGGTAACCGCAGCCTCTGGGGTTGAACATAGTATCACAGGCTATATTGGGGGGGAGAAGAACGGGGGGGAGGGGTACGCAAGGGGAGGGGTACGCAAGGGGAGGGGAGGGAGGGGGGGAGGGGGGGAGGTGGGGGGAAGGTCGCGTTGTAACATATATACGCATATATGAGCTAACTATATACATATAGAGTAGCATTCGGTTGCATGGATGTCTACTGCTATTGCTGTAGTCCTGCAGAGTCCACGTAATATGAGGTGTGCCGTGCCCTTGTCAGTTCAACCCCCTATCTGTTAAGGTCTGCCTATGCGTTCTGGTTTAGACCGGCTGGCAGGGCCGTGGGTTCTCACGGTTGTTGTAGCGTCCATACCATCACATGGGGGTGGGGTCGGAGGGTCCTCCTGGGGCCAAACACTATGGAGGCGCACACTCGGTATGTAAAACCCATTCCTTTTTGTTAGTGCTGCGATGGGGCTCAGGACCGGGGGAAAAAACACAAGGGGGGGGGGGGAAAGGAGGAGAGACCGGGACCGGGTGCACCTCCTTCTCCCCTTCACCTCCCCGGCCTCCACACGCGGGGTAAATCTCCCTCGCCTCCCCCCTCGCCCCCCCAATCTGTGAAGTGGCGATCCTCTGGTTTCACCGGTTAACGGCCCTTCTGCATCCGCAGGCTTCTCCAGGAGAGTAAGCATAGCTGGCGTGGGACGTCGAGGTAGGCTTTGGGTGCGGCGTTCTCCCTCGCAGACTGCTCCTTTCCAAGCGGGCATAACATGACGGCAGCGTCGGTCAGGTTTGCCTCCTCTGTGTCCACTGCTGTGTCTCCCTAGCCAACAGAGCTATTCTTCAACGTGATGAGCCAGGTTACAACTGGGTGGCGTGTTTAACTCCACGGGCGGGGGGGAGGCAGCATTTTTATTTATTTCTTTTGCTGCTTCTGTCCCGCCAGCCGTTCTGAAGCTCTGACCGGTAGCTCCGTTGTATCAGGTCCTTGTGGTCTGGAGGAGTCAGATCTCCAGCTAGAGGGCGGGTTGAGGCCCAGCGCCCGGGCAAATTGCTCCATGTCCTCAGGATGCCTAATGGTGAGGAACTTGCCGTTTCTCTGCACAAGAAGTTTAAACGGGAACCCCCACTTATATTTTACTTCGTTGTCTCGCAGTAGAAGAGTCAGGGGCCTCAATTCTCTGCGGCGATTGACTGTGACCTTAGATAGGTCATTGAAAATTTGCAGGAGATCATCCTTGAATTTAACGGGTTCCTTGGCGCGGCAGGCCTCCATTATTTTCTCCTTTATGGAGTATCTGTGTAGGCGGACAATGACATCTCGCGTCCGGTTAGGGTCATCGGACCGAGGTCCCAATGCGCGGTGGGCTCTGTCCCTCTCCAGATCTTTGTGTTCCAGATCTCCACACATTGATGTAAAGAATTCAAGCAGGTAAGTCTTTATTTGACCAGGGGGCACTGATTCCGGTATGCCACGTATTTTAATATTCTGCCGCCGATCGCGGTTTTCCTGGTCTTCCAGGCTATCGCAGAGACTGTTTATCTCTGCTCCCAGTCGATATATCTCAGTGTACGCTGCTTCCTGGGCCTGTTGAGCGTCCGCCATTTTATTTTCCAGGGCTGCGGTGCGCTCTGTTAGGCCTGTGATGTCGTGCTTTAGTTTCGTGACCGCAGCTCTTAGGTCCGCCTGGAGGGAGGTGTGGAGTTTGTCCAGCATTGAGGCCATGAGTTCCTGCATGTACTCACGCGTAACCCCATCTTCTGGGGGTAGGGGCTCCTCCAATTGGTCCCGATCTGGTGCCGTATTCTTGGGGCCGCGTGTGTTGCTTGTACCGGCACCATCTTGGCTCCTGGGAGTCGCCTCCGAGCTCCGCGGTGAAGGGGCGAAGTATTTCGTAACTCCCTGGGACTGTTGAGCTTTCGGTCTGCCCGTCATTGCTGCAGGTGATGTAGTCTAGGGGGAGAGTTTTTGGGGAGTGGAATTTGGGGGGGGAAAGTGCCTATTGTAATGATTTTATTCAGGGGTCTGTGGAGCTCCTCTTTCACTCGACCATATCCGTCGGCGTCCTGGCCACGCCCCAGCCTTTAATCATTTTGAGTGAGGGTGTAATTGGCCTTCTGTGGGACTTTTGTGCATAGGCAGGTCTGTCAGGTGCCTTGTTTTGTGGCCTCCGTCCTGCCTCAGCAACACTTTGCAGGGCTGCAGTAGTTCAGCAGCCCCCCTCCCCTGCACCATGGCCGAGATCCTCCAGGGAGAGTTGATCTCCCCCCCCTCACTCACCCGATCGGGCGTTCCTGCGATGAGCGGTCCGGGGCCAGTGATTGCTCCAAGGAGGGGGGGGGGGGCAAGGGTGCAAACCGGAGCCCTCCTCCGCCACGGGCCGCCTCCGCAATGCTCCCGTTCCCTTATGGCGCCGATCCCACAAGCACCCCTGTGGGCGAAGGGGGGGGCAAACACCTTACTTTACCAGCCGCCCCACTCCTCTCGGGACCCCGCGGGGCCTCCTTACTCAAGCCGCGCGACTCCGGCAGCCATCTTGGTGTAGCGGTCATGTAAAATGGCTACAGTCATCTCTCCTGCTGACAGTAAGGCCTGGTAAGTTGTGGGCATGCCAGCAGTAATTATGGAGGTTTGCCCTCACACCCTGGTGGGGTGCCCTGTGTATGGATGGGAGTGGTCACATGCTTTGACTCCATGGTTAGTGATGTCAGAGGTGTGTCAGCCCGAGAGGTTACATAAGGCACAGCACTGTTTCTAAAAGTAGTTCTAGTACAAGTTCAGCTAAGAGGAGGAGGAGTTCAAGTTCTAGTCCTAGTCTGAGTTACTGGTTATGTTATAGTAACTGTAAGGAGACTGTGTCCAGGGACCTGGCGCAGTGGAAGGAGATCCCTGCGGGGATAGGGGATCCCTATTAAAGGAGAATCACACCTTTAGAAGGGAAGCACTGACTCAAGATGAGTGGCTAGATATTCTACTGCGTGGGGCAGCTAGCCCACCTCAATCAATAAAGATGCTCTTATTCGAACACCCTCTCGTGTACATGTGTGGAGTGAATGTACAGAGGGGAGCACCACAGAGGAGTTCCTCGTCAGGACCATCCCCAAGTGACCGAAGGGACCCTGATGAGGTGGAGGCGCTGCACTGGAACTAGGTGAGACTCAAAACACTACCTCAGCTACCTGTCTGGACGGGTTCTCCCCACACCATCATGCGGGAGGCTCAGGGGTACTGTTGCCAACAGGTGCACCACCAGACATACTTACACCGTAATGGGGACCGGTTAGACCACAGGGGCCTATGTGAGATTGGGTGGGTCAGGCCGGGCCAGAAACACCGTTACATTTGGAGGCGAGCTGCTGAGATCAGATCCGTCAACAGGACAGGCTCTAGCTAGGCACACTGGGAAACAGGGAGAGTGTCTGCTGCCACTCTGTGCTGCGTAGGGATGGACCTAGGGGTGGTCAGGGGCTGACGGGATATTGTCAGTTCGCAGGGACGACCTAGGGGCCTGAAAGGAGTGAGGGGTCTGGAGCCGGGCTATAGCTGACCGAGTCACCTTGAGGCAGTGCTAGTTGGTAGGATGCCAGAAGGGATAGCCTGTTAACGAGGTCAGGAATCCTGGAGAGGGTCTGCGCTAGGCTGACCAAGAGAGGTAGACGCCCCAAGTACTGCATGGCAGAGCCAGAGTACCTAGCCCATTCCAGACACTTACCATAGGGAGCACAGACTGGGAGGAAGGAGACACAGCAGACACTGAGAGAGTGAGCCTAGCCTGAGGTAGTGCACATTGAGTCTAGCCTAGGTCAAGTACACATGTGGTGGTGCATCTGAGCAACTCTTTATTGTACTGGTGTGGTGGCTGCCCCGCAGAGCGGAGCCCCATGTACGATAATTGGTACGAGAGCGTGGCAACCCAGGAAATGGAGGATCCGCGTGGTGCGGAGAGTCCAAGATGGTGATCAGAGGCTGATGGGGAAGGCACCCGTGGCGTGCGCCCCACTGAAGAGCAAACTGTCGCTGAGTTGTCGCTAACGAATCTGCTCTGGAGTGGAGCGAAGGCGGTGGCTGCCCCGTTTTTGTCCTGTCTGGGACACCGAGGTACCCCCCTTGAGGAGTGTGAGGACGTTGTTATAACTGGGGTGGAGCGCAGTGAGGATGGATGTCCGCGGACGTGCAACCAAATGAATGCTACCTCATCTGGAAAAGATAACCAAAATGGCGGCTCCCGCTTGCTAGGGAGACCGCGTGGGCCAGTCACAGAGAGTGTGGCTGGTGCAGGACTTGCAAAAAGCTGGCCGGGAATGGCGCGAACAGCAGAGCCCCGCCCTGATGGGGGGCATGGCGCGAAAGCTACGGCTGCGCCTACGTGGACAGTGACTCACTCGGCCCCTGTGCTGAGTCAACCGCTGAGTTTATGGGACCCTCCCCTGATTTCAACCAGGGGGAGTGACTTTCAATTATGGCCGGTGGGAATGCACCCACTGGGCCCCGGGACTGATATCCAGACGGCGCCACTACAAAAAGTAGTTCCGGCCGCGGAGGTAACGTGCAAAAAGGAGGGATATTTTGCACGAAAAGCAGCAGCTAGGAGAAGGCGGGAACTAGCCGCGGCACAAGAATCCCACTCTGATGAGGAAATTGGCGCGAAAACGCAGACCGCGCCTACCAGGACTGAGAAAGGCGCGGCCTTAATTAAGGGGCATGATATTGCCCTGTGGGATCCACCCATAATTGCAACCCCTGGGGGCGGGTTCCAGCTATGCCAGTGGAAGGAGGAGCCGAAGCAGGGAGTGGCGGATCCAGCAACTTCTACCAGTCAGTCGCGAGGAACCACTGACCTGAAGAGACCTATACAGGAAGTGGCTCCTGTGAAAAGAATGGCCTGCTCCTCCACTGTGGGCACGATGGTCTCCACCCAGCCCAACTCGGTACCCGGCGGGCTACTGGTAGTAAGGGTGGCAAACACCGAGACGGTGGTCGGGCTCTGCCTACAATGCGGGCTGCCCGGAGGCACTGTCAACATGGCGGCACGTTGCCCACATTGCGGGACATTATATCTGTGGCCCATGCCCACATTTATACCTATCCAACCTGCTGACCCCCCGGGGGATACGGCTAGGCGCTCCGCCGAGTCCCCTGGCGCATTGTGGATCAGCCGTGCGAGTCCCGGAGAAAGGGGACTGGAGTCGACCAAGTCGGCTGGGTCAGTAGCAACCGAGACGGTCGGGTCACCCCCCGACCGCGCAGGGAAAAGATTTTCGCCACGCTCGGTGACCCCGAGATCAGGGAAGGGAGATTACTCCGACGAGGATCTCCGTGAGCTAGCGGTGGCGAAATCGGGACCCAAGAGGGACCCAGGACGGACGACACCCGTGGGGTGAGTGGCAGTCTGGAGAACAGGGCGTCCCCCGCAGATCGGCGAGCCGAGAGACAGAGTCCCGCCATCCCAGGACCTGGCGGCGATGGGAGAGAGACGCCAACGCCCCTGCGGACTGGTAAGAGAAGCAGCCCCATCACTTACCTTGTCCCAGCAGACAGCGTAGCGGAGGAAGGGCCGTGCCAGGCCCGAGGTGCACGTGGAGAGACGGCATCACTTCCGGTGAAGACGACGGCGGAGCTTCCGGATGTCGTCATCGAAGAAGAGATCCCGAATGGGGATCCAACCCGAGATGGCGGCGCTTCCGGTTCCGGGGAGGACATCACTTCCGGTGGCGACGGAGGAACCGCTGGGAAAGACGCAGCGACGCTTCAGCGATCGGGGGAAGGTCCCCGATCACCTCAAAGGCCCAGGAGTTGGATGGGCGATCCGAGGACTGAGGAGGGTGAGATGTCCTCATTGGACCAGTCTACGGACAGCCGGGAACGGGTAGTAACCCCGTGGGGTCCCATCACTTGCCCTTATGCCCCATCCCACGCCCTAGATAAAACCCCTTCCCCTGTCACCTGTTCCACGGGATCCCTGCCTAGCTTGGAATCGGTGGACATACCCTCGGAAGAGGAGGTGAAACGGACTGGGGGGAGACAGCGCAGTTGCGCTACGGAAGGCACTTCTCGGGGGGGGGGGGGGAGAGTTGAGAGTGGCCGCGGTAGGCCGGTGGCTGCCCCCTGTGGCCCCCGACCCAGTGAAAAAGGCCCCGGGATCATCAAGGTGGTCTGTACCGCGATCGGCACGGACATCGGGGGTATTTTCCCAGGGGGATGAAAGTGATTCTGGGGAGTCACACAAATTCAGAGAGCACAGTTGGTGGGCCCCACTATTTGAAGGGTATTCCGCATGGATGGACCGCACTCGGTTCCTCATCCGGCGAGAAGATGTAGTGGACTACTGGTGGGCTGCGGGAGAGTTCACCCCTGAGCAAAGGGATAGAGAGTTGCAGGAGCGATGGCTTCAGATCGAGCACAGGGAGATCGAACCCATGGGTCCCAGCATCCTGTCAGATCCCGTGGACCCTGATGAGCCCCTATCATGGGTGTTACCTGGGAGGGCCGGTAGTGCTGACCTGACCAGGATTAGTAGGGCTGAACGGGCCATAATGGCTAGGTATAAATCATCCCACGGGTTGGAGTACCCTTACGTCCCTGAGCCTCTCATGGATGAAATAGAGGAGAACAGAGGGAGGTGGCTAAGGGAGGCCATTGAGATGTACTTGGTCGGTAGAGGAAGTGCAGTGGTAGGGAAGAAGGCCGAGGAGCGGATAGAGCACTTAGTACGCATATGGGGCATAGGAAGGAACATCTACAAGCATAAGGTGACCTATAGGCCCGAGAGGGAACTGCCGAGACATTACTATGTTACGGTCCTGGATATGGGTGGTAGGGAGGTAAGAAAACCCGACCCCAGTCACTATTTTTAGGAGGTACTATGCATTACGCGGGTTCGTGGCTGCTGGTCGGGGCGGGCTTGGCGGAGTGTACTGTAGACATTTGTTCTGTATGCATTATGAAAATTTGTAAGATGTTCTAATTATGTTTTTGTGTTACAGTGCTTCCTGGAAAAGGGTATACAAATTTAGGTCCCAGCGAGGACGATGGGATTCACCAGGGGGAGAATGTAGCGGTCATGTAAAATGGCTACAGTCATCTCTCCTGCTGACAGTAAGGCCTGGTAAGTTGTGGGCATGCCAGCAGTAATTATGGAGGTTTGCCCTCACACCCTGGTGGGGTGCCCTGTGTATGGATGGGAGTGGTCACATGCTTTGACTCCATGGTTAGTGATGTCAGAGGTGTGTCAGCCCCAGAGGTTACATAAGGCACAGCACTGTTTCTAAAAGTAGTTCTAGTACAAGTTCAGCTAAGAGGAGGAGGAGTTCAAGTTCTAGTCCTAGTGTAAGTTACTGGTTATGTTATAGTAACTGTAAGGAGACTGTGTCCAGGGACCTGGCGCAGTGGAAGGAGATCCCTGCGGGGATAGGGGATCCCTATTAAAGGAGAATCACACCTTTAGAAGGGAAGCACTGACTCAAGATGAGTGGCTAGATATTCTACTGCGTGGGGCAGCTAGCCCACCTCAATCAATAAAGATGCTCTTATTCGAACACCCTCTCGTGTACATGTGTGGAGTGAATGTACAGAGGGGAGCACCACAGAGGAGTTCCTCGTCAGGACCATCCCCAAGTGACCGAAGGGACCCTGATGAGGTGGAGGCGCTGCACTGGAACTAGGTGAGACTCAAGACACTACCTCAGCTACCTGTCTGGACGGGTTCTCCCCACACACCATCATGCGGGAGGCTCAGGGGTACTGTTGCCAACAGGTGCACCACCAGACATACTTACACTGTAATGGGGACCGGTTAGACCACAGGGGCCAATGTGAGATTGGGTGGGTCAGGCCGGGCCAGAAACACCGTTACATTGGCAACACAGGGAAAGGCAGGAGGAACTGCTGCGGTGGCTGCGGGACCCAGGGAGCTCAGCCTGCTGCTGCAACTTATTTCTCCCGATGGGGGACACTCTTAACAGGTGGCTGGGAACTTTTTATTTGTTTTTTTAAATCTGTTTGGGGGGCTTTCCCTACTCTTTTATCGGCCCTCTGGATGCAGCTGTGCTGAGCCACGACCTTCCTGCTCCACGTCCGTCTTTAACATTTTTGGTGATGTGGACACCCATATTTTATAGATTTCTGTTGCCAATGAAATTTGAAATTTAATTTTAATAATTTTTCTGTGTGTCTAGGGAGATTGACATTTAGGGCCTCTGATTTGGACTGGTTGATTTTGAAGCCGGAGATCCTGGAGAACCAATCCAGCAGGTCAAATAGGTTTGGTAGGGAAGTAAGGGGTTTTGTGATAATCAAGAGGATATCATCTGCCTACAGGGCCGCTTTATGAGTTTGGGAGTGTGTTTAACCCTGAGATGTCAGGGTTTCCTCTGATTTGTGCCGTCTAGGGTTCGATACAAAAGCAAATAGAAGGGGCGATAGGTGACAACCCTGTCTCGTGCCACACCTTATATAGAAGGGCAGAGACGGGTAGACTTGATGTACAACCCCGGCGGTAGGGTTAGAGTACAGCCTAGGGGTGCCTAGGGGTCACACTTGATTCTTCTCTCTCATTCTCCTCTCATATTCAAAACGTTTCTAAAACTTGTCACTTTTTCCTCCGCAATATCACAAAGATACACCCTTTCCTCTGTTACTCAACTGATAAAACTCTGACTCAGGCCCTCATTCTCTCACGTCTCGATTACTGCAACCTCCTGCTGTCCGGCTTTCCTGCCTCTCACCTGTCTCCCCTACAATCTATCCTAAACGCTGCTGCCAGAATCACTCTACTCTTTCCTAAATCTGTCTCCGCATCTCCCCTCCTGAAATCCCTCTCCTGGCTTCCGATTAAATCACGTATCTCTGTGAGGACTCAGGGGTCACGTCGGTCGCAGCGTGACCTCCCCTCACCTCTGTCCACTCCCGTGGCTGTGCGGCTCCCTCTTCGCCCGGCCTCCCTGCTGAGGGGACTCCCCCGTCCTCCCCGTCGGGCTGCTGCTGCCCCATGCAGGGCTAGTGCTCGGCTGCCTGCCGTTGCTTCTGCGCGCATCCCTTGCTGTTACGGAACACATTCCAGCACCAGCTAATTTATTCACTGCTCTTGCAGTGAAGCCACACCTCCCTCCCACACGCTGGTTACTAGTTAACCCTAAACCTTATCACCTGGCAGCCTATTATGGAAACCAATCCTGGACTGCTCCTAGGGCTCCTCCAGGCCTGCCTCCGTTAACCATTGGTCAGCCACAGTACTTAATGCCTGTTCTGCCTCTCTCACATCGCTCGACATAGTCTCTGCTACAGACGTCTATTCTGGCATTCCCTTTGTCTTTGTGCATTCAGGTTTCGACCCGGCTTGGCGGACGAACTTACCTGGCTCTGGATCCTGGCTCCCTCTTGACCCTGCAGCTTCTTCCATCCCTCGATCTCAGCTTGGACCTCGACCTTCCGGATCTCTCTCTCCCTGACTTTTGGCTAATGGCAAACACTTCGCTTCTTCAGTACCGGTACCGGCAAGTATTGCTACACCTGTTCACACCTGGCCTGGCCACGCCAAAACACCACACTCCGGACACGCTCCTTCTGCTGCGGGAGCGTGCACATATACGTCCCCACCTCAGTATAAGGGACGAGTCTGGTCTGCGGGCAGCACCGGCGTAACTATCTCACACTCAATTCTCCTGCTCACTTTTAAAGCTTTACATTCTTCTGCCCCTCCTTACATCTCAGCCCTAATTTCTTGCTATGCACCATCACGACTCTTGCGTTCTTCTCAAGGATGTCTTCTTTCTACCCCCTTTGTATCTAAAGCTCTCTCCCGCCTTAAACCTTTCTCACTTTCTGCCCCACACCTCTGGAATGCCCTTCCCCTCAATACCTGACTAGCCCCCTCGCTATCCACCTTTAAGACCCACCTTAAGACACATCTGCTTAAAGAAGCATATGAGTAGCACTGGATAATCATGGACACATGACACATAAAGCTTGGCCCCCTGCAGACGCATTTACTAGTATTCCCTCCTACTATCTCTGTACGTTCTCCCTACCTACCAATTAGATTGTAAGCTCCTCGGAGCAGGGACTCCTTCCTTTTGTTACTTTTACAGTATGTCTGAAGCACTTATTCCAATGATCTGTTATTTATATTATTTGTTATTTATATGACATGTATTACTACTGTGAAGCGCTATGTACATTTATGGCGCTATATAAATAAAGACATACAATACAATACAATACAGCGAGAGGATCGCTTCACTCACCCGATGCCCGAAGCCAAATGCCGCAAGCGTCTCCTTTAGATAGGGCCAGTCTATCCTATCGAAAGCCTTTTCTGCATCCAGACTTAACAACATACTTTGAGTGGTGTTAATGTTAGCCAAATCTAACAGATCAATAAATCGTTGTGTATTATCTGCGGCTTGCCGACCCTTGATAAAACCGACCTGATCTGGGTGTATAAGTCTGGGTAGGATGAGACATAGTCTATTGGCCAATAATTTAGCGTATCATTTAATGTCAGTATTAATTAATGATATAGGCCGGTAGCTATTGCAGTCCAGAGGGTCTTTCCCAGGTTTATGGATTATTGATATAGATGCCTGTAACATCTCTTTGGGGATGGGGGCTCCCGCTAAAATTGCGTTGAACACTTGGAGCAACCTTGGGGCGAGTGGCTTGGTAAATTTCTTATAATATTGTTACGATTGTGCTCGCCACAAACCGGGACCGAACCGCGGGGCTGAGGTGGGGTTATATAATCACCGACCTTAGTCCGCGCAGACTGATCCGGAGTGGGCAGTTCATAGTCGTACGTAGCAGGGTCGGGAGTGGAGAAGGCAGCATCGTCGTTATTCAAGCAGGAGTTCAGCAACAGGTAGTCAGGAGCTCCCCGCTTCAGCTTAGGAGCGTGAGCGCGGGAGTGGCCTCTTCATGAGGAGCGGCCTCGGCCCATGACGCCGGTCTCAGCAGGGGGAAGACAGCAGGCTGGCCGAAGTACACCGCAGGGCAGCGTCGGGAAACCAACGCTTCAGCACAGAAGTCAGGAACGGGCCCCCGCATGGAACTAGCAGGCGGCCTCAGGAAACAACGCTTCAGCAGAGAAGTCAGGAACGGGCCCCCGCATGGAACTAGCAGGCGGCCTCAGGAAATGGGGGCAAGAACCAGAAAGGTTAGTACACCAGGATACAAGCCAGGGTGGCTTGTGGCAAAGACAGTAACGTCCAGGGTAGGAATTTATGCTCGGCACTGTTTCAGTGCCAAAGCCCAGGATATAAAGGGCGGAGATCCAATCACAGGAGGAGGGTGTGTGAGCATTCCTCCAATGATAGGGCACAGAGCAGAAGCTGCAATCAGAGGCAGCGCATGTGCCATTGATTGCCAGAGGAAGCTTGCAACTGCAGAGGTCTGCAAGGCTATAGTAAAAGCCAGGAGTGGATTCCTTACTAATATAGCCCTGAGAAGCCGTCTGGCCCCAGGGCCTTTGAAGGTTTGAGTTCCTTAATGGCCTGTGACAATTCCTCGATAGAGAAATCGGCATTTAGAGTTTCTCTATCCGTTTCCGTCAATCTCACTAGATTTGAGCTGGCTAGGAAATCTCTTAGCTTACTGCTCGTTTTAGCATTATGTGCCACTTTCTCCCCATTATAAAGTGTCTCATAAAAGGAGCCGATTTCTTCTACTATCTTCAGAGGGTTGGTTGTGGGGGTACCAGATTTTAAGCGTATAGCTTGGATGTTATATTTAGTTTGCCTGTCCTTCAGCATGCGGGCCAGCATTGTATCCGGCCTGTTTGCTTTTTCGTAAAATTTCCTCTTTGACCAACTTAGCGAATTGTCAGCCCTGGAGGCCAGCAGCATATTCAATTCAATTTTGGTGTCTTTCACCTCTTGTAGGGTTTGCAGATCTAGATTCTTTTTGTGTTTAGAAGAGAGAGCCTGTAATTTGGTTTGGAGCGTAACAATTTTGGACTCTCTCTCTTTTTTTCGTCTAGCTGTGATATTTATTAGTGTACCACGGAGAGTCGCCTTATGTGCTTCCCATAGAACCAAATGCGAGTTGACAGAACCTGCGTTTATCTTGAAGAATTGGTCTATCTCGGTACCAACAATATCACAGATCTCGGGGATTTTTAGGATCGATTCATTAAGTCTCCAGTTCGTCCCTGGTCTATCAGTGTGAATATTATTGCACCGTAGCTCTATTGGTGCATGGTCAGACCATGAAATATCATGGATCTCCGCTCGGGTGACCTTGGGGACCAGTTGACAGGACACAAAGAAGTAATCAATTCTGCTGTATGAGCCATGTGGGTGGGAGAAGAACGTGTAATCTCTATCTGCTGGGTGCAATTCCCTCCAAAAATCTGTTAACTGAGTGATTTTGAGGCCCCGGCGCAGAGATATGTCCGCTCCTTCGTTGATTATTGAAGCCCTGCACATTGTGGGAAATAAACGTTAAAGCCATCTGTTAATGTGTGTGTCTATTCGCACTACGGTATTGTTTGACTTACCTGCGACTTCTATGTTTAGATCCAGCCGGTCGATCACCCCGAGACGCAGCCATTTAACTTGTGTTATGTTCTGTCCAGACAGATGATGTTCCTCTGGATGGGGGGGAATAGGGGAGGTAAGGGGGCGGGAGGAGGGGGGGGAGGGTAGGGTGGGTAGGGGGGGAAGGTGGGAAGGAGAGGGGGGAAGAGGGGCAGGGTAGGCCACACAGGGGTCACAACAGGAGGGTTCGGACACAAAACAGAGAGTAAAGAAAATACTAACGTATAAATGACATTTAGAAACAAAAAGTCAAGAGCCCACCTCGGGAGCCCCCTGCGCCCAAAGGGTTGGTCACTTGGCCCATACTTACAAAGGGATCTCCACTTTCTGCTGGGACCTGACCCCCCTGGGACTTGCTCGTAATCCCTTCTTCCTAGGGATCGTAACGGAGAACGCATGCACGCCGACATGGGAACCTTCCCGCCGGCGTGCCTCCCTTAAACAGTTTATAATTTAACCACAGCTGAACTTTTAAACTTTGTTAACACAAACAATAAACCATATAACTTAATCTTAACTACCTTCAGCGTCTACCCCTAATCGCCCATCCCATACTACTTTTACCACGCATATGTAAGTAGTTATCCCCCTCCTATGATAAAATATATACCACCCCCCCCCCCCTGAATCTTACACGCACTTGGTCTTATCGCTTTCCGGAGGTGAGGTGACCAAATAATTATTATAATAATTACCTGTATTACCTCTCGCATGTAAGTCAAACTTCAGCATTCCATATTATTGGACTCTAACCCTTATATACTGCATACTGCATTATATTGTATTATTGGTCAGGGTGCTAATAAGCCTCTAGGCAGCAACTGGGAGTGTAGTAAATCCTCTAACGCTAGGCATCTAATGCATCTAATGTTGGCTCCTAACTACCGTGCGAGCGAGTGTACCGCGCTTTATGATAAAATTAAATAGTAGATGGAGCTTCCATGGGATCAGCAACTGCCCCTACATCTGCATCTTTTGCGCTTAGGGGGTAGTCAGATCACAGAGGTAGACTCCGTCCCTTATTATTCCCCTTCCCTCCCATCTCTCCTCCCTTCCTCGTCCCTCAGCCACTATTAGGGATAATTTCTCGGTTCCTGGCCTGCCCCCCGAGGAGTCCGGCAGGTGTCTTTCTGCTGCCAGTCGCTGCTCTCCGGTCCCTCGGGGGGATTCTCCGCTGCAGGGTTGCTCCACAGCCATCTTGGTTCTCGGTCGTGTCATCATCCTACGCCGTCGCGTCGGAATCCTTCAGTGTAGGCGCCGGAGGCCAAGTCTCACGATGAGACGTCGGGAGACGACTGGATCCAGTGACATCACAGTGTCAGCCCGCGAAGATCAGAGCTGCTCCCGCGCGCCTCGGGGAGGGAGCAAGACAAGATGGCCGCATCACAAAAATCGTGAGTAGAGCTGTGGACGGGGCAGGGTCCCATGTCCCTCACCAAGGGGCTGTTGGGGGCTGTCAGATGGGTCCAATCTTTGTAGGAGGTTCTTGATGGTCCTGATGCTCTGTGTAGTAGGGGATGTTGCGATGGGCCTGCAGATTGGAGGATAGTTTATGCGGAGCTCAGTGTCTCCTCCTCGGGTCTTGATCTGGTCGAGTGCCCCCTACAGTGCGCCATGAGGGTGCGGGGGCACCATCTTTAGCCGCCACAAGCTGAGGGGGACTTTGTGGGGATCCAAGGACCCTCCAGAGGAATCCCTCTCCGTCCTCTGTATTTTTAAGTGTATGAGCTACTCCATTCCTCAGGACCAGGATGGCACACGGGAATAACCAGCGATAGCGCACCTCCTTATCACGTAGTGCCCTGGTAATGGGAGCCATTGCTCTCCTCTTAGCCAATGTGGCGGGGGATAGGTCCTGGAACACCTGGAATTTAATATGTTCATATTCCACCACCTTCATCTCCCTGGCAATTCGGCAGGTCTCTTCTTTGGTGCGGTAACAATGGAACCACAACACAATGTCCCTAGGGGGATCCCCTTGCTGGGGTCTCCCCCGCAGTGCACGGTGGCACCTGTCCAGACAAGGTCCCTGTCTGCCATGTCCGGAAAGATATGCTCTAACCACTTTGTGGTAAAGTCCTCAGGGTCCGTGACAGATTCGGGCACCCCTCACAGACGGATGTTGCAGCGACGGTCCCGATTCTCAGCGTCCTCTATCTTATCCTCCAAGGATCTGACCTGTTCTTTTAGGGTGGCCATTTGTGTTTGTGTTTGGGACAGGGTATTAGCAGTCTCATCTGCTTTGTATTCCGAGGCGTCAGTGCGCTCTCCCAGAGCATCCACATCTTTTCTCAGCGCCCAGAGTTCTGATTTGAAAAATTTTTTCATAGTGGAGCAGAACTCCTTCATATATTTGCGGCGCATTACCGCCATATCATCAAGATCCTCAACAGGGGTGTCCATTTCTGGGTCCGTTGCTGCCGGCAGCGCAGGGGATTCAGGTGCACCGGCCTTAGCTGTTTCTTTACTCTTGAAATATGTGGACACCGGCTTGGTTTTTCTGCGCTGCGTCTTGGTTGATGCCATCTCTGATGTTTTAGGTACGATTTCCTGGTTTTGTTTGTGAAAACGGTTGCGTTTTTGCTGCTGTTTATTTAATTAAATACGCCGGGGGGAATGGAGCTCACACTCTAAGCCTCCATTCGTCTTCCCGTCGCGCATGCGCCTCGTATATTATATCCTATCACAAGTTACCGTGGCAGCAATCTAACCTCAAAAAAAAGCATTCCGTGGGCATGACATAGCCACTATGTCATGGGTCCCCTGGAGTGCCAGATCTCATGACATAGTGACTACGTCTTGTGCACTCAAAGGGTTATACACCGACAGGGATCAGATGCAAACTTACTGTAGCTATACTATAGCAACCTACCATTTCCAAGCACTTTTTTAATATATATGCAGGAGCTACCTGGCAATGATTATTCGTCAAGAAATAGACAAGACCCCGCAGAAGAAGAGAAAGAATTTATAGAATTGTAGTAATGTATTTGACATGTCTGATGTACTCAATGGGCACTTTGATTTAGTTACATTTGTGCTTTCTCTTCCTCTCCGTGTGCTGGCTGATTTATTTCTCCAATATGATGTTGCAGAGTTTGCTTCTGCTATGCAGAGGGTTGCAGATGGAAGGGAGGCCCCCAAACATTACATTCTACAAGGCAGGTACTCAAATCCTGAAGCAATAAACTTACGCACACGAACTTATTACGTGCAACTCAGTGTTTACACACAGATTTATGATTGGCAAGACATTAAAAATACCCTTAGCCAATGGCGCTATTATAAGACCTAATTTTCATATTTGAAGCACAGTTGTTTGTGACTATTGTGCTGAACTCTAAATCAGGGTCTTATTTCTGAAACAGCAATGGGGCAGCACTCCAGCGGCCAATGGTAAGCTGCACCGTCATTGGGAGATGACATTGTGGCTTGCTATTGGTGACCCTGGTTGCCATGTTTAGAAAACTCATGACCAAAAGTCTTGCCGCTCGGGAACAGGGGGATCACGGATGAGCACCTTTAGGCTGATAATGATTTTTAATAGGTTCTCATATTTAGTTGGTTATTAAACTATGATAGAAGCCGATTAGAACATTATTGTTCAGAAACATCCACTATTGCAGTTTAATGAATAACCCCCTTAAGCCTTAAAGTACAGAGACAATCAACAAGGAATATACAATATATATATGCTACTCTACATATTCTACTGGCAGGTTTGGAAGCCGCAAACCACTGTGCGGAACCACACATGCCGGAGACGAGCCTTTGCAAGCCGCAAACAAGGCAGCGGTGGGCACTAACTGGAGAGCGGGGATCACACTACCCGAGTGACCGGACCGGACAACAGCAGGTGAAAAAAAGTTTTGTCCATCAACGGAACAGCCATAAAAAATGGAGGATCTAGCAAGCACCAGCAATTAAAGCCATAGTGAGTGTACAGATGCTATAGTGCAGCACCGGGCAGATGCGGGGACCGTGGATGTAAGAGGTCTGTGAAGCCAAATCCCAAGGGTAAAACTACACCAAACATCATGCTGGTACACTCACTTATCTAAGCAGTAACTGAGGAACTTCGCATAAGCAACAACACCAATAATACAATTGAAAAGCTATACCATACATACCATATATTGGACTAACAAATCGGTCCTTATATATTGGAGCTTCACATTTGCTCATCAAGTGCAATTCATTTCTAATAATTGAAAGAAACAAAAGCAAACACCCATACCCCTATTATCAGGGAAGAGGGGATACCACTTTAAACAGAATAAAAGGAGACTATATTCGCCTTTTGGGGTTTATCAAGTGTAAACAAAATTGTATTAGCAATCTATTATTGTATGCTTTTAAAACTATTATTATTATAAGCACATTTATTCTCAAGCAGTAAAAACTTTAGTGGGAATATATGTTATTTCTTTTCTCATTTATCTTTTTTTTTCTTTTTGCAGTACCAGCAATAGAGTGCCTGTTTGAGAATTAAGTTAATGCTTAGGTTATTTTAATTATTGGTACCATTGTTGTTTAAATTGTGATCAAGCTTGAATGAGTTTTAGGTACACCAAATTATGTATTTGGTGTTTGTCATTATATATATATATATAGGAACTTTTTATTACAGTAAATATATTTTGTATTTGCATATTTTTGTGTTCTTGAGAATCCTGGTACAATCTGCTTCTGGGGAACTGAAGTTCCATCGCTTCATGTGCAGGGTGCCCGCTTCGGAGGGCTTACCCTGACCGGGATATATCCCCGGGCTTCCTGGTCCTCTTTTCGGCTTCAGTTCTTAGCCATGACTGCTATGTTCGAAAACGAGAACTTGGACTTCGCGTCTGACTTAGTCTCTGTAGGGCAGACTTTCCTAGCTTCAAAACTAAGCCGGTTGCTCTGCTATTTGGAACAGAGCAACTTTGAAAAGCCAGCACTCGCATCATCGACTCAAGCCACAAGATGGTCTGGTTCTCTGACTGGGGCTTCTCCTTACATACCTTCCGCTGTTCTATGTTCAGCATGGAGGTAGGAGGAGCGATCAGTCAAAGTGTGGGAATTCTTCCCCGCCAGCCAATAGGAATAGGGCTCGTCCTTTGGCTGAAGTCAGAGGAGAGGGCATGTCAAACCAGCTCGGGATGCCCTGTGGGCGGGACAAACAAATTGACCGATGGGAAACGCGCCGACATTCTGCCGCTTCCCCCAGTCAACCCATTCATTGCTAGGCACCACTGAGTCTGGCAGACCAGGGGGTCCTCCCCCAGGGGGTCTCTGTTCTCCGGACTCAGTACTCCGCCTTGCCCCGGCCTCTTAGCACCTCAACATCCCGTCTCCCCTTTCACCTACAATGTCTATCCAGACTTCCTCACACCTTTGTATATGCCCGGGCTGGCTGAATAGACATTTATAGTAAATGCATAACTCATAATAAAATATACTTTATTACACAATATCTCTTGGGGAGAACCACATCTGTGCGGGAGATGAATCTGGGATATCTGGGCTCGAAAACCAGGAGTCTGCGGGACACCGGGCAGCCCCGGTGTAATTCCACTTGCGTACCGGCAAATAGTGCCTGCACGTCAGGGAGAATTAGGGGACTACCAGAACTCCTGCAAACACATTAATTGCATTTTGACCCAAATATCCCACATAAAACTTACACACAAGACGTTTCACGTTTCTAGGGCAAAGGGAGCATGTAAACCGGAAAAGCAGGGATCACTTTATTTTTCACACGTACTGTATAATCCCTGGTTTATGGTGCTAGGTAGCTGCCAGGGACCCCACGGTTTTAGGGGTAACCAGATGGGCTTAAACTATTGTGTAGTCTGGTTACCCCCTCCTGTCACAAAAATCTAAAGTTGATTTCTCAAAAGAACTGCACATTTAAACTCCCGTTGACAAACCAATACTGTAGCTTGCTGCAGTGCACAGTATATTTTTATTTTGTGAGCCTAAATAGAACATTCTGGAGTTTTGTTCTCTGAAACTTCAAATACTGTACATGCTTATAGCACATGCTAGCCTATTAACAATCAAGCAGCACAATTCTATGTTTGAATGAAAGTGTATTCAAATTTATTGTTACCTATGCCCCACTGACTTTACACAGTGTGTGGTATATTCAAACAGAATTTAATATTCTTAATTATTAAGAGATTAGATAAGTAATTCTACATTAAAATGTGCTAGAACCCCCTATTGCTTCAAAACCTAGAGCAACAAATCTCTGCATAAAATATGCTGCTGGAGATTTATCAGGGAGGCTTGTTTTTAATGTAGTATTTAATAAAAAATAAACAAAATACAGGCATGCTGAAAAACTGCAAGCACAATTAGCGTCAAGCAGATAAATCCTGCTCTAATCCTGTTTACGGTCTACATCAGACAGATGTGCCAAGATTGATTTAGACAAGTCCTGGGTTTACAGTAATATTTCTTTTTAAGGGCTGAACACTATTCTAATATTTTTTTTTATATAAACCTCTGCTAAATAATTTTGGCACTAGCTGGTTCTGCTACTAATATAACAAGTTGTGTCCCTCGTTTCTCCGTGTCTTCTTTGCAATAACGGCTACTGCAAAACCTAGACAAAGATTATCTTTATGCCTTGCAATTAAATTGACTTTAACCGAATGAAGATTCAACAATTTGGTGTCGAGTTAAATAAATAGCATTCTATCCAACAAAATACCTAAATCCCTTGCAAGAACAGATGGTACCTAGTGTCTTAGGAAGTAATGTGAGATGGTAGCTATTGTTTTAAGTTACTAGATATCACAATGCTATTTAAATGAACCTATAGCTTTTTTTTTGTTCATTTTCACAGGAACATTTGTCGAGAAACAGACTTTAAGGCCCAAATTGTAATTACTCTTAGGGGTAATTTTGTGGGCGACGCACAGAAATGGTATTCCAGCACTTTTTTATATATATATATATATATATATATATATATATATATACAGGCATACCCCGCTTTAAGGACACTCACTTTAAGTACACTCGCGAGTAAGTACATGTCGCCCAATAGGCAAACGGCAGCTCACGCATGCGCCTGTCAGCACGTCCTGAACAGCAATACCGGCTCCCTACCTGTACCGAAGCTGTGCTCAAGCGGGGAGTCTATAGAGCATGTTACAAATGTGTTATTTAAATCAGTTATGCACGTTTATGACGATTGCAGTACAGTACATGCATCGATAAGTGGAAAAAAGGTACTGCTTCACTTTAAGTACATTTTCGCTTTACATACATGCTCCAGTCCCATTGCGTATGTTAATGTGGGGTATGCCTGTATATATATATATATATATATATATATATATACACAGTATATATATATATAGAGAGAGAGAGAGAGAGAGAGAGAGAGAGAGAGAGAGAGAGAGAGAGAGAGAGAGAGAGAGAGAGAGAGAGAGAGAGAGAGAGAGAGAGAGAGAGAGAGAGAGAGAGAGAGAGAGAGACAGGAAAGAATTAAGAATAATGCAGCATGATTTTCCTGACACATTTTCTTGTTTAAAGTCAGATAATTTATTGTAGTTTACAGAAAAATCCCCTTCAAAATGTACCTTTGTAGCAGGTACTGCACTTATTTGTTATGTCCTGTACTAATAGGTGTACCTATTGTAGGTATTTCCAGGAACGCCGACAGATTTCCCAGGGCCCAGGACCAGAGTTTTGACCTGGCTTCCCTGTGTCCCTGAGAGGCAGACCCGGCATGGGAGAGAGTCCCACAGCAGCTGGGGATAGTCGGGGCTCGGCGCCATTTTACAGAATAAGTCCCAAATACTCCTTTCCTGAAAATCATGGAGGGTCGTCCATTATTTATGATAAGAAAAGTACAGCTCAGCTCTGGAACCCACTTTCCCAGTTCAAATTCTGAAAAAGAAAAAAGCATGGACGAACTGCTGATTTAAAAAAAGCTGAACTCCCCAATTACATCTACAGAGAACTTGTATGTTTAGCAGTTTATCAGAAAAATATCCTTATCTGCAGAAGAACCCAGTTTTGCACATTGATGCATTGCTATAAATAGTAAGGAACCTTATGAGCCATTTAATTGAATCAGTCGTAAGGTGAATTGTGGCTTAGCAACACTTGGTGACTATGGTTCATAGGAGTAGAGTAAGGTCCGATAGGGGGTAAATTAGCTTGATCCCACATTAACTGGCATATAAATCACTTCGGCCATAGTGTCCTAAAGCAGGGGAGCGCAAACTTTTGATGCTGCGCCCCCCTGCCTGGCCTCCCCCGGTCTTGCGACCCCTTTCCTACCTGCAGCAGCGTCAAATGATGCTCCGGGGTCACGTGACGTCAGGTCATGTGACCCGCTGCATCATTTGACGCCGGGTTGCCATGGAAACGGGTCTGAATCCCGGTAAGTTTTAGTGTTGTCGAGGCCTCACGCGATCTCCCGGCATTAATTTAAATGCCTTGGGGAGGAGCGCGGGACCTCTGCAACCGCCTGCACCCCCCACTCTCCCCAGACAAATCTCCCGCCCCCCAGTTTACGCACCGCTGTCCTAGAGCAGGGGTGTACAAACTGGGGGTCACAAACAGGATTTTCTTGGGGGGGCGCAGGCGGTTGCAGAGGCCCCACGCTCTTCCCCAAGGCATTTAAATTAAATGCCGGGGGATAGCTTGAAGCCTCTGCAACTGAACTTACCAAGGTTCAGCCGGCTTCAGATAACGCGTTGACATGGCAACGAGTCACGTCACATGACACCGACACAGGTAAGGGGGGCGTAAGCACCGGTGGAGTGGATGCAGGGGGTCTCGGCATCAGAAGTTTGCGCACCCCTGTCCTAGAGTACGATGGGTCTCAAAAGCAGTCGTCAAAGTGGGTTAAGAAAAGTACTGATACCAAAAAAGTCACAATTTATATAACATTGTAAAAAAAAAAAAAAAAAAGCTATTCTGGTCATTTTATAGAATTTATACAGTATTTGTGTTCAGAAAGCAGAAAAGGGAGAGAGGATTCCTAAGACAAACCAATTATTTGTATACAAAGTGGAACAGTAAATATATTATAAAGTAGTTGTACTGTGGGCCTGTAATTTAAATGGTTGAGAAGAAGAAATATGACCACCATAAACATTTTGCATGCTAACTGCTGTTTTTTTCTTTTCTTTTTTTTTGTTCCCTCTAATATGTGCATCAATACAATCCACACAATGAGAAGTAATTAGCCTAGTTGTCGATCGATCTGTTCTCCTGTGATCGATTGGCGAAGATTCGGCTTGAGGGTTCACTAAATGGCTATCAGTGCAGCAGAGGATGACCATCTCATAGTACAGAACTGATATTTGTGTGGGTTTTTTTTTGTTTGTTTTTTAAACACACATGTAGGATCTTGCTTGGTCTCTAGCTTTAAATGTCCATAATGAAATCAGGTCAAACGGCATCTTCAAATCTCAATCCACAACGCTTTTTTTTATTTATTAACCTTTTAACTATTCATTTGAAGTGTAGTATAGTGAATCTCCCTCTTCCATGATGTAGATACCTGCTTCAAATGTTAGCTTTGTATCCATTTAAGGTGCTATAAAAATGTAATAAAGAACCACTCCCAAATAGTTTATAAAGAGGATGCATTTCAGAATCTTCTACATTACAAAAGATGGCCTAACATACCAGGTATATAATGTTTGTTATGCTACTCAAATATATATGATGATTTTAAAAAACAGATCATTATTAAACAATCAACATGCTCTGAACCAAATCACATTTTATTTAATGTGACTTTACCAAGCAGTAACACAACAAAGTACTTAGGTTTATACAAATGAACATTCAATTAGAGTTATTTAATGCTAACGTCGGGGATTTTATGCAACTTGTTTGCCAAATTTTTGTTTTTCTAAGAATCAGCTTGTACTCTGTAAAGATTAGTTTCTAGGATACCTGAAATTGTGAAGAGTGACACATCTGCTCCAGCGTATGTCCCAAGCAACCTCAAATCTTATGCATACTTTCCCATATCTATGCACAGTCAATGGATCATTTGGGCAGTACAAATATATTCAGGATAGTATAAATCAGGACTTCCAGGTTTAAAAGGAAACTTAAATCCACTCTCTCCATTAAACAGTATTTGTAGAGTTGGGCAATACCACAAAATGTCCCCTAACAATATTTGGTATTTCCTTGTGATAATAACTATTGTAAAAATAAATATCGGTTCAGTAGGAAAATAGACATCATTACCTGCGTTAATACACTTGTATGTATATGTTTATTTATATAGCGCCACCAATGTACGCAGCGCTTTACAGAGTTATAGGAGATGATATATAGAGTTGCCCAACTCTACCTCAATGTCTTCTCAATGTTTTTTTCATGTTTACTGACTGAAGATATTCATTTTTACTTACTCACAATAGTTAGGACTAGAGCTGGGCATAAAAATGTTGGGCTGACTCGTATCTGACCCGGATCATCCAGTTCCTTTGGTCCACGCATTTCTGTGAACCAGTCTGGGTTTTTTTTTTCCTATCACTAACAAACCACATGGCAGATTAATAATCCGTGGTCTGATTCTTCAAAATCCGCACTCAGATTAAATTTGTGGGAGGGCGGTGGATATCTCACTCTCATTTAATCTGTGTGGATTTTTTTTTTCCAAACAATTTTATTAGTTATTGATACATCACATTACAAACAATATAGAATAGTAGTAACACAATACCATAATAATGATTTTTTGCATTTTGTTGACAGAAGGGAGGAAGATGGGGGGAGGGGGCACTGAACACCCACCCGAAGGTGCGGTTGACCACTTGGGTCACTCAGTGGTCCCGGGGAATAGACTCCAGAAAAAGAGAGGGATAGGGGGAAGCAGGGAGGGGGGGAAAAGGGGGGGTGGGGGGTTCCCCTCCACCCCCTGGCGGCCCTTTTCTTGGTTACTTCCGGCGGTCTCAAGTAGCTACTGAGGTCGGGAAGGGAATATAAGTAGCATGTTCAGTGAGTCAGCCAGGGCTCCCATATGGTATAGAACCGCTCCGTCGAGTAGTTGAGGAATGCTGTTAGCTTTTCCATTAACATTACCTCGTTCAATCTCTTTCTCACGATTTGTACCATAGGGGGGGCAATTTTCTTCCAAGAGGACGCCACTGAGCATCTTGCTGCTGTTAAAATGAAGGAGACTAATTTCCATACTGGGCGGTCGATTTCCTCTATCGGCCTGCCCAGTATGAAGGTCAGTGGATCTAGGGGGATTGTGAGGTCTGTGACCTCTTTTATTAGATTTTGGATTGTGGGCCAATATTTCTGGACATAACCACCATATATGGGCCATGTCCCCTTTTTGTCCACAGCCTCTCCAGCATAGATCAGAAGCCAAAAGGTAGATTTGTTTCAATCTCACTGGCGTGAGATACCAGTCGAACATTATTTTGTATATATTTTCTTTGATTGTGGTGCATACGGAAGTTCCTGATGCCGCGTCCCAAATATCCTCCCAGTCCTCTTTTTCTATTTCCATATTTAGTTCAGCTGCCCATTTGAGCATGTAGTCATGCCCAACAGGACTTGCTTGTCTCTCTAGAACCGTGTATATTTGTGAAATAAGACATTTTTGGTGTGTGTCCTCCTGGCACAATTTTTCAAACTTTGTAAGAGGTGGGAAGTCCAATGTGGGGGACAGTTTTTGTAAAAAGTGTCTAATTTGGAGGAATTTGAATGTATCCAAATCAGGAGCGTCGTATTTGTTGCGTAATTCTTGGAAGCTCAGGAACTTCTTGTCGCTTAACAGGTCGCTCACCGCTCTGATCCCCTTGTTTGAGTATTGCTCAAATTGCTTTGTCTCGCACCCGGGAAGGAACTCTGGGTTGTTATACAGTGGAGTAAGTTGTGAGCCTGAGGCCGTAAGCTGATATTTGATCTTAGTCCTTTGCCATATATTCCAAGTGTGGCCCATTGCTCCTAGTTCGAATCTGCCGATCCCCTTGTCGCCTCTGTCCGTCGCCCATAAGCACGCTTGTAGAGAAGGCGTTTTGGCGTAGTGAGACTCGATCTTTAACCAGCAGAGCTGATCTGGGTCTGAGTTCCACTCAACTGCTTGTTTTAATTGAGCTGCGTGATAATACCTTGAGATATCTGGCACCCCCATACCCCCCTGCGTCCTTGGTGACATTAGAACTGATCTTGCAACCCTGGGTCTTTTTCCTTGCCAAATAAATTTAAATATTCTGTTTTGGATATCTTTCAATTCTGACCCAGGGACCCGGATCGGGAGTGTCTGAAAAAAGTATAATAATCTAGGGAGAATTTTCATTTTGACCGAGACCATTCTCCCGATCGAAGAAATTTGGTATTCTTCCCAATTATCCAGATCTTTTCTGATTTTATCAAAAAGAGGTGGGTAATTGCATTGGTATAGGGAGCGATAGGGTGAGGGGGGGGGGCAGCTTCTAAGGGGGTATTGGGGCAATGTCCGGATTAGTGTCCAGAATCAATCATGAGAGGAGAGAGTACTCACAGTTCTTGACCATCCGTTGCAGGTAAGCCATCCTCGCCTCCCTCCCCCCACCCCAACAAACCAGAGGTAAATCCAGCGTCACGCTTCAAAAGGGAGTCAGGGCCGGCGGTCCCGTGGTCAGGCAAGCTTCGTTGGCGAGGAATAGGTTTCCCTGGTTGAACTGCTGGCACCGAGCCGGGTTCTTCTCTCCTCCCTTCGGAGGATGTGGTGGGGCTTGGAGCTTGTGGCGCCACCCGCGAGGGGCCTTGTGGTGCGTTGCGCTATAATGGCGGCCCTGCCTCTCCGTGAGGTTAGAGGATTTGCGTGGCGGCGAGGTTAGTAGGTTTCTTCCAGGGGGGGCAGATGATCTTGGGTGGGGGCTGATCTCGTTCTGGGTGTTCTGTTCTTATTATGCAGCCGACTAGCGCTTGCTTGTCCTCTGATGTTCCATTGCTGTGCTTCTCGCTGAGCTGGCGATTCCTGCGTCTGGATCTTCTCTTTGTGTGGCTGTCGGCGGGGGATCAGCTGACCAAGAAGTCGGAGGGGTCAGGCCGAGGGCCCGCACGTAGGGGGCCATATCCTCGGTGTATCTGATGGTAAGAAATTTACCTCCATGGCTCGCCGTGAGTTTGAACGGGAACCCCCACCGCTATTTGATATCGTTTTCCCTCAGAAAGACAGTTAGAGGCTTCATCTCCCTCCCCCGCACCACTGTGATTCTGGACAAGTCAATGAAAACTTGGAGGGGTTCATTTCTGAAGGTAAGTGGGTCTTTGCCTCGGCAGGCAGCAATAATTTTTTCCTTCGTCGTATAACTATGTAGTCTGATGATGACGTCCCTTCTTCTGTTGGGGTCCTCTGATTGCGGGCCTAGTGCCCTGTGGGCACGATCCATCTATAGATCCCTTTCTTCCAGGGGGCCGCATATTGTGTTGAAGAGGTCTGTGAGGTAAGGGCGGAGGAGGCCAGGAAGAACCGTCTCTGGGATATTCCGAATTCGGATATTCTGTCTTCTATCCCGGTTCTCCTGGTCCTCCATTCTGTCTTTGAGGCGGTTGATCTCTTCTTTGAGCCTAAATACCTCTTCTTCAGCTCCTGTCTGACGCAGAAGGATGTCATCCACTTTATTTTCCAGGCTTGCCGTTCTCTCCGCCAGCCCGCTCATCTCTTCCTTGAAACCTAAGACTGCCGTTTTGATTTCGGCTTGGAGAGAGGAATAAAGCTTGGCATGCATGTTGGCCATGAGCTCTTCCATATATGCTCTCGTTAGTGGTTCTTCAGCGGTCGGGGTCTCTTTAGGCCGAGTCCCCTTAGCTTGTGCTGTTTGTTCGCCGCGTGCGCCGCCACCATCTTGAATTTCGGCCGGCGCCTCCGGGCTCTTCTGCTGCGGAGAAAAGTATTTAGAAACTGCTTGGCTGGCAGGCTTCCTTTGCTGTTTGGACATGCTTGGGTTGTTGCCCCAGCTGGGGATCCACGAATCGGGTGGAAATTATTGGTGGAAGGGTGTTTTTTTTATGCCGTTATGCTGGTGAGTCCGCGGAGCTCCCTGACTACACCTCCATGTCGGATGACGTCACCGGAAGCCTCCATCTGTGTGGATTTTTAACAATCTTGGAACGGATTGTGGAATCCGCAGATCGGATTCTTAAAAATCCCACTGGATTGTATTCAAATGCGTTTATTTAATTAATTATAACGGATTGAAACTGGAACAATTCGTCAACGGATTTTATACCATGGAACGGATTTTTAATATTTTCATAAATTATTTTCATATATTATAAAGTTGAATGGGGAAGGATACAAAAAAATAATAGTGATGAGGAAAGGTAAAATAAGGGATTCATGGTACAATTCATATACATTTCTCTTTGATCATAAATTTACAATTCAGATAAAATACATTTACATATTAATACAGTATGACCAAATTCTGATATTGACCGTTCAGCCCATCCTTAGTTAGGACACATTGTGGAAAACCTGCAGTTGAATTCATGACTGATGCGCAGATCAGCCCGGATTCCACAGCAGACACATGGGGGACTACAGATGGAGGAGACTTTATTACCCCCGCTAACACGAGACTGAACAAAATACTGTGTTAAATAATACGTGTTATCTCCTTAACCATTGATTTCAATAGCACTACTGTTAAATAACGAACTAGCGATAAACGGGTGCAATAATGTCTGCTACATCCATGTATAAAGACCAGTGTTTCCAAATCGAAATGAAATGCATTACATGAAAAATCCATTTACTTACCTGAAATCATTAGTGACATATGTCGGCATGCTAATATTCATGTTCTTACATTTGGCACATATTGTATTAATTTTTGAACAGAGTGCGTCATGTTAAAATATACTGTATGTACATAAATAATAAAACATAATTTATAAAATATTTAATAGATATATGTACATGGATAACAAGGATATATGCATTTTTTATTCTCTATCTTACCATTAATCAAATGCGCATGGTAAAAATTGCTGAACGATGACGCATCAACAGGGCGACTATGCTCATACATTTGGAAGCACTAGGAAATGTTTGCGTCTACATGCATTTCATGATTACATCAAACAAGATGGAAAATGTACGTATTTATGATGCTCAAAAGTGGCACATGCTTGTAGTTTAATATTACATATCATTTACATATGTGGGTCACAGACAACATCCAAACTTCGCTTCTAACTCCACGCTCTAGTCATTTTTCCTTTGTTAAAAAAATGTTGATGTACACCACATAACACATAAAAACACTGGTTTTATACATTGACACACAGAGACGCACTAACTAGCTGTTCTTCTGTGTCTATTTTGTGCCAAAATCACCTATAGCAACAAATTATACATAGACCCCAAACATAGTGGTTGCTCATAGTAGAAATAAAAGTTTAAAAAAAAAAAAGGGATCTATTATGTTCAAATGATTTGTGTAAACAATATGTATAGCATAAATGTGGTGGGAATTGGGTTGAGCAACATGACTGTTGTACCCTGGAATCTTGACCCTTCCATGTAATAATCACCCAAAAAAACACACCCAACCTTGGTCAGCAAGTAGCCCCAAACCAATGAACCGTATTATACTCACCGCAGTACCTAGCCCAGTGAACACACTTGGTTCATAACACCTGGGGTTCCTTTTAGGAGTACACACTTACGCCCGCCACACCTGGCCCTGACCTAAGACCGCCTACTTTCAAACCTGCACAAGCCTTCAAACTAACCACCTGGAAAAATCTGACCAGTCCGCACCTTTCCAACACCGAGGCCGTTTGATCCCACAAACTTGCCTCGCAGCTGTCAAAAGACTTTGACAAAGTGCAGTAGATGCACGAAACGCATCAGAGTTCCTTCTCAAGATGATTTTGTCTTTTTATTGATGTTTTTGTGTCATTGCTGTTCATTACATTTTTCTACTGAAAATCGTTATCCAGCTTCCGTTTTCACTTCCTGCTTCCGGAACGCATGAAGCACTTGCTGGCACGCTGTGCACCGCCATCTTTTCCTGCTTTCAGGGTGATTTCTTATCATAGAACAATCTTAGGCTACACCAATACCTCAGTCGTGAAAGTTCCCATCAACTGGGCCACATCACACTGGATCACATTCATTAAGTCCACCGAATCATTTGACTCAGATCACACCCCTCCCCCCCCCCCCAAGGTGCAAAACCAGAATATTCAGTTGCCTCCTTCCATTTTCCTACAAAATCATTGGAAGTGTTTTCCTCAACATAGCCCCCACTGCTCTAACCAGAAGATCCTCCATCTATCCCCAAGTAAAACCAAACAGCCTCTGCTCTATCTTCTTGTCCCAGTTGCTATAAGATGACAACGTGATTGGTGAAGAAACTGGCGCTAATTCGGTGCTAGTGATCACTTATAATACAGTGAATATATATAACACACATATAGTGATCTAAATAAAAATTGTGACTAAAAATAGTGCAGTAGTGAAAATATAATATAGGTTGTAACCCCCTGCTCAAGCCCTCTGGAAGGGACTGTCTTGGCTGGTCCCAGATGATCAAACGATATTTTCTCAACCCAGGGGGAGCATATAGGAGAAAACACAACAGAAAAGAAACACACTAAGTGCAGACAATATTGTTCAGGTGTGGAATATTGTGATGCTTGGCCTCTATGTGCTGCCTACTCACAGGATGTCAGTAGGATAAGTACAGTGGCGTGATATGTAGAGTCTGGTGGGTCCCTCTGGACATACACAGGAAGCAACTGGGACTGGGATGTCAGTAGCAGGTGTACATGGAAAGATAAAGACAGACCTCCATGGTGCAGATCAATGGTAAACAGATAAACTTTATGTAATAATAAAAAATGTGCACTCACAATGTTTAAAATCAATATAAGCATTTTGTCACTATATAAGTGATAGGAAGGTAAGGGTGGTTGCCACAGCTCACCGCACCGCCGATATCCCGGACAGTTCTTATCCGCAGGCTCCCTGTGCTCCTCTCTACACCATGACAGTGTGGGGATCTCCTGCTGCGGTCTCTCCGGCGCGTCGCGTCACTTCCGGTGGGCACGATCAGCTCCGTCGCGTCACTTCCGGTTCGGCGGAGAGACCGCAGCAGGAGATCCCCACACTGTCATGGTGTAGAGAGGAGCACAGGGAGCCTGCAGATAAGAACTGTCCGGGATATCGGCGGTGCGGTGAGCTGTGGCAACCACCCTTATCTTCCTATCACTTATATAGTGACAAAACGCTTATATTGATTTTAAACATTGTGAGTGCACATTTTTTATTATTACATAAAGTTTATCTGTTTACCATTGATCTGCACCATGGAGGTCTGTCTTTATCTTTCCATGTACACCTGCTACTGACATCCCAGTCCCAGTTGCTTCCTGTGTATGTCCAGAGGGACCCACCAGACTCTACATATCACGCCACTGTACTTATCCTACTGACATCCTGTGAGTAGGCAGCACATAGAGGCCAAGCATCACAATATTCCACACCTGAACAATATTGTCTGCACTTAGTGTGTTTCTTTTCTGTTGTGTTTTCTCCTATATGCTCCCCCTGGGTTGAGAAAATACCAGTTGCTATAAGAGCCATGACAGATCCATGCACACACACCGACTGGCCCCAGAGAATAACAATAACATCAATAAGAACTCTCCCACCCCTCCCCCATGCAACCCCCCCAGCCCCCACATTTTTTCAATTTAGAACTGCTATATAAGTTATTCATATTTTATGTATTTTTTATTGTATATTTTTTATTGCAGTTCATTTGACTTGTTATTTTATTATGAGCTATCTGATTGCTGTATTTGTATTTTTCATTGTAGCAAGTAATCTCTTTCAGCATACGTTTAAGTAGCAATGTAAGTATATGATATTGCAGATGTCATTCCCCTCTTCCCTTCCTTCCCATTCTTTCCAATCCTTCCACCGCAATCAGGGGTTCCACGTCCAGGAGTGTGTCTGTGTGAGGGGAGGGATCCGCTCTGCCTCCTGTATCTGCAGATCCCTCATATCCACTATTACCTGTCCTTGTCCCTCCTAATACTCTTGCTGCTGTGCCCCGCATTACTTGAGCTCAGGAAGAGAGGAGCTGGGGAGCCCGAGCAGGACTGCAGCAGTAAAAGAGAGAGAGGGTGAGAGAGTGTGTGAGTGTGAAGAGATTGTGATTGCATTTTTTAATTCAGCTTTTGCCCTTTTCAGCACTTTTTTTTGTAATTCTGGTCCTTCCTTTTTACACGAGCAGGAGAAGCAGTCAGAGTGTTCCCCATAGAACAGGAGGGAAAGTCTCTGTCCTAATTGTAACAGCCTATTATATATTAAAACATATTTATTTATTTATTTTAGTGGGCTAATATAAAAGCTTTTGAATTGTACATTGTGGAATTAATGGGCAGCATCTAAATGTTTATTTAGTAAAAAAAATTATTGACATTTAAGATACAGTATGTGAAGGAATTACTGTATAAATCAAATAATGAATTAGTTTTCATTAAATACTGCAGTAGCTCACATGACATAACATACCCTTCAACATAATATCCTCTCCTTTAATGGTTTCCATTACTATTTGTGGGTCTGAAAGTGCATAGAGATATTTTATGCAGTCAATTGGTATTCATTGGAGACGATTTGCTTTCAGAAAATGCCGTTTAATTGATGCAGTAAAAATAATTTTTTGTTAATGACTGGTTATTTTGAACAAAAAGATGGGAAACAAGGGCCCTATTATATTGTAAACCCCAAAAATACAATAAAGCTCAAAACGGATATGTCACAGTTTTCTATCTTGTAGTAAAATGGCAATTATATCTAAATATGCTTCTGGTTTTCCTGTGACCTTCGGCAAAGGATGGAAGGGGAGAATTACCCCCTCCCAGTTAATCCACATTACGAATCCTCTTCACTGAAAAATCCCCCAAGAAAGCAGTTTGTGAGGAGTTTGTGTGCAATCCTGTACCTCACTCACGCTTTTCTTCCTGTGCTGTGATGTCTCGTGCAATGTCCTCACCTCTCGGGATTGTGTGTGTTTTGTTTATTTTGTCCATTTTCTCCGTTAGCAATAAAGCATATGTTTAAAAAATTTTTTTTTTAAATGCAGCTTTAAAAAAACAGGAGCCACACTCATACCGTATTACAAGCGGATTCGCGATGCAGTGGATCGCACTATAACGGGGTTGAGCGGTGTGTATATATACACATATATACATACAAACAGTGAAAAACATTGTGAGTAAGCTCTGTGGAAGGTCCCCAGTGTTATGTAGAGGACAGTGGTAGTAAAATCACTGTGTCATTGGAATAAAACACTCAGTTCATAGAGAATAAATAAACCGCTGCAAATGTATCAAAGAAAAATGGCTTTGAAATCTGCAGCATAAGTGGAAACAGAATAATAGTGTTATCCTAATTAGTAAAACAGTAAACAGACCTGATAATCTGTATATATGAACTAATCAAGTTCTCCCTCTCTACTAGTGGCTGCCTCAAGGGCCCACTAGTAGGGGGTTCCCGGAGCTGAAATTACCATGGTTCAGCTCCGGAGACCCCCTGCTTCAATTCTATTTTTTTTTTTAAAGAAGCCTGTACTGCTGCTTTAACATACAAGTATAGCCGACTTCTGAAAAACTTGAAACAGACTCTTGTGCACTGACTAAGTTCAAAAGAAAATGCAGAGTGATAACAAAACTACATTTCTTCAAAGTCTTCAATATTCCATTGACTGCTGAAATCATTATTCTTATCGCAGGCAACGCTCTCCAAGTGTGTTACTAATGAAACCCATTTTACTGCTACAGCTCTCGTGGTATCCACGTTGCTTGCTACCCACATAACTGTGTCATTTTTGCAGCTTCAAGAATTTCTCACTGAGAGTTTTTGCAGTTTCTACCAGTTGCTTCTATTTTTCCTGGAATGTTTATAACATTTGATAAGTGATATGAGTACACGATCAACTTCATCAATAAATGGTACATCTACAACAAACTGTAAAACACTAAATATAGATTTTATGAGCGAACAATGTACTGTTACTAGGTGCCTGACATCCTTTGATTTTTTTTTTTTATGCTAATCCATTAGCTGCCCCGATCACTGAAGAAGACCCATCAGTACCAAGGCCTACAAGCCATTTCCAATTCCTCCAATCTAAGTCTAATTTGCGAAACGCATTATCAATGCTGTCGAGATATGTACTATTTTGCAGGGGAGCTATTACAAAAATTATTATTTGACCGTGTATTTTTTTAAGTATCTTACATTTATAATTACTTCTTCAGCAGTAGGCCTATCAGTCTGTCACAACATCTTCACGGATGCAATTTGTGCTGCACAAACAATTTACATTGCTTATGGTTGGTATACTCATCTCGCACTTCAACATTTCATTGGTTTGCCAAATCTATTAAGCCTCCCATATCTCTGAATGGCTTGTTATTTTTTGCAATGTAATATGCCCCATTGAATCATGTGTTAAAAAATAAGCATTTTTGCTGCGATGATAGATGCTGTTGAATTATTGTGCTGCACATCACCATTCTCATTCATGATAGATACGTTTGCTATGCTAGCTTCACAGGGAGAAACTGTACTGTCAGCCGCATCATTAACACAAATACCACTAGATTCATTTTTCTTTAAATAATTTAAACATGTTGGTTGTTGCATGTTACCAAAAGCTGGGTAGCAAAAATACAATGGGAAAAAAAACAAAACTTCTTTCTCTGTCCCTAACAATTTTTATTCTCACCATGAGGAAAGCTGACAAAGAAAAGTTACAGTAACATTAATGAAACCTTCACATGACCCACACAGATCCCCCTTCACATGACCCACACAGACACCCCTTCACGTTACCTCTAGACACCTCCCCATCACATGACCCACACAGACCCCCCCCACATTACCCCTATAGACCCCCCTCACATTACCCCATAGACCCCCCCAACATTACCCCCACTTCACGCTACCAACATAGACCCCTCCCTTCATGTTACCCACACCGCCCCCCCCTCACATTACCCCCAAAGATATGATTTTTGAGTGTTAGCGCTTGTGCACATACGAAGTGTGTCCGAAAGTATGTCTAGTTGTTTTGGCACTTTAGCACCCCCTAAAGTATCTATTGCCTTTCGAGGTTCAAACTCTGAAATACATGGTCCATTTCATTTAACTACTCTCGGCGCCATAAGCTCTTCGGTCAAAATCCTCACTTGTCTGGCTATCATTTCCAATAGTCCCGGACAATTATCTATCTATCCAATTAGACAGATACACGAATCATTGGCCACATTTCATGCACACATTTTATACTACAAAGATGACAGTCCCTGTATTGTATTGCAACTGCAGAAAAAAAGTCTTAATAAACGTCACCAATCCTAGTTCTTACCTAACAGAATTAGCTCTATTCACCCGTGTTCAATTAAAAACAATATTACATTTCATCTCTAAACAGTCATGCTACAGTATACGGCGTCTCCTGTCAGGAGTAAAACTTTCGGTCCAGACTTAAAATTACATTTATTGAATGAGAATAAGGCATATAAATAAGATTGACATCAATTATTCTGCCACAAATTTCAAGCAACCTTCAATTTATTACTCTATTGGGGTTATTTATTAACCTGCAATAGTGCCGATCAGGGCACTTATCGCATGGAAACTTATTGACTTCTATAGGAGTGCTAGTGCCTCGATCTGCACCATCACAATATAATTAATAACAATCTCTGGTTCTGTAGTATAATCTAGAATAGATAATGCCTTATGTAACTCCTTGATTTCTCCTCTGAAGATCTAAATAAAATTAGTGCAGCTTCTGATTACTGTGTAACAAATATCATCAAAATATCACTTGACACTTTCTAGGGATGTATTCAGGACATTATTAAATATATGACTTTATTTGATCCACAATTAACGATGTTCAAGTAGAGTTTCCTAAGTTGCTTGAAAGGAAGACATCACATTGTAACCATTCATTTAATTGTATGTATTCCAATTATGTAATTACAATGAGGAATTACATAGTATATTTTCATTAGGCATACATTTCACATTATATTGAGAGAGACAGAAAACACATGATATGGTACAAGGGCACACAGTTTCCATTCCGTTAAAAACTAAACTGATCCAAAAATGAAAATAATAAATATATACATACATATACAGTATATATACATATACACACGTTAAACTGCCGGAAAACCATACTTCATGGAGAACTGGTCTATTTCTAACATTGTATTTATTTTCCATATATTGCAGAGTCACCTATTTATTATTTAACTGGCATGAGAAGTTACAATGGCAAAAGGGTGGTTTGGGCAGCGTTTTTTCGGCAACTGATATCTCCAGAATTCAACTACACAATTTAAACCGGGTGGGACTGCAGCAGCAGCAGCAGCAGCAAAAAGGAGTTTGCAATGATAAAAAGAAACATGTATTTTTATTGGTGGCTAGTGCAGATTGATGCTTTAAAATATACAACTCGTTTTAAGTACCTGTTGAATGATGATTTACATCATGACACATTTAGTGTAAGTAACCCTGGGAAGGAGTGGAATTCACTCATGTGACCAGCACTCTCGATTTGTGATATGAATAAAACAGTGGGGTGGGGGGGAGTATGATCAACGTTTCTGTCTCTATTGAGACCTTTATCAAGATACACACTGTGTTAAGCACAACATTGTATACCAGAGTAGCAGTCAACAAAAAACGGCACCAATAATGATGTCATGCATGTCGCCAGACAGTGAAAAAAAGGACAAAAGGGAAAAACTACCTACCATATAAATACCAATAAATGGCAGAGAATGAGATACCAGTAATACAAAAGGGAAAAATTGTGTTGGGATCTACTGTAGCATGTATAATAATAAAGACGTTAACAAAAAACACCCAGTGTGAAATGTCAGTGTGTGTGGAGTATGCCAGATAGTCAACAAAGGTATGAATACAAAAGTAAAAAGTGTATATAGACATAACCATCATAATTTTTGTAAATATACTTACCAGCCATTTCTGGTCCCACTTAATCAAATATCTGCAGCTTATGGAACTCATAAGCTAAATCGCAAATACTGTTCTCTGCCGCAACATTGGAATAAAACATTTGAGCTTCTAACACAGGGGTGGCCAAGTCCAGTCCTAAAAGGCCACCAACAGGTTGGGTTTTAAGGATATCCCTGCTTCAGCAAAGGTGGCTCAATCAGTGGTTCAGTCAAAGACTGAACAGGAGCAGGGACTGTGAGCCACCTGTGCGGAAGCAGGTATAGTCTTAAAACCTGACCTGTTAGTGACCCTTGAGGACTGGGGTTGGCCATCCCTGTTCTAACTGAATTCATACAATAGAATTACTTCATGTTCATTTAATGTGTTCACTTCCCTGCACAACTATTGATTCAGAAATGATTAATGTAGAACATATTAATTTTCTACAGTGTTGATGATGATTATGTTCCTTATGACAGAAGGCTCAACCAAGATATTGGCAATATTTACCAGCAATAGCTATGATGAACTAGTACAGAGACAGAGCTAGTTTTTCCAACTGCACGTAAATGGCAAGCTGACAAGTCAGATGAAACCACAGATACCACCACAAAGCCAACAGATGTTTCAGGGGTCATCTGTGCAAAAATAGAAGCATATGTGAAGGAAATCTGACACTATCATGAAATCGGTTGGTGTCTAAAATAATGGCACTTCCTTACGGCAATGTGGCAATATCTGTATCAAATACACAACACATTCTGTTTTAGCATTATGTGCAGGAAAAAACCCATTAGTAACACGAGTAGGAACCAATGCCTTACTTAAACATTGGGAGGGTTCGTGAAGATCTGAAGGAAAATATAGCTCCTTTTTAATCATTTAACTGACGCAGATGCCTTCTATATAAATTTCATTTCTGTAAATGAAGATTCCCACTTACGACAAAAAACTACTTATGATAATGTTATTTGCAATTAAAAAAAAAATATATATATATATATATATATATATATATATATATATATATATATTACCTTTGAATATTTGAATTTTAGCTGCAGATCCAAAAAGCTCCGGTATTGCCTTAACGTAGTGTTAACTTAAGTTGAGGTCTCGTTAAGTGCTATCGGGTATCTTCAAAGCTCACTAAGGCAGTGTTAAGGCCTGCCTTACTGCCAAGGACTGGTGTTAACTATAATGGTTAGTGTTAATGATATGCAAAAGAGGTGTGGATCACCTCAAAGCATATCTACAGCAGGCCTTTAAAGTTAACTCGGGACTTAACACTGTTTTTCTGCTAGGTCATGGCTATACCTGGCGTTCGGTTCTTCCATGACCTAACACCGGTCGCAGAAAATGTTTGGGCCTTGTCCATGGTGCTGAAGTAGCCCACTTTGGCTTCCTATATTGCCATACATTATATCAGGGGTGCTCAAATCCAGTCCTCAACCCCCCCCCCCCCCCCCCAAGATCATGTTTTCAGGATATCGTTGCTTCAGCACCAGTAGCTCAATCAGTCCCTGCATCAGCACAGGTGGCTCAGAGGCTCAGTCTTTGACCAAGCCTCTGATTGAGCAACAGTACTGAATCTGGGATATCCTGAAAACCTGACCTGTTTGGGGAGCTTGAGGACTGGAGTTGAGAATACCTGCATTAAATAAGTTATGGTGGGTAAAAAAAGTGACACAAAACCCTCCATTATACATACTGCTGCGTGCACACATTATTTAATGTGTGGGTGAAACCTAGCCCAGCTTGACATTGCAAACCAGTTTAAGCAGCCTCACACTGATGAGACCCAAAAGGTCGAAACAGCTGTCTGTGAGTAGGTTTACTGGCTATACACTTATTTAACCCAGGCTGTGCTGAAAAGCTGTGTAATACGGCAGGCATAAGCTTATAGGGGTTGTCCATGTTAAAATGGATAAGAAGTAAATAGTAACACGTTTCTGACATTTGCATGAAACTCCTATTCCACTGCGGTGCATGGGATGCAGCATCTGCTGAAGGTGGTGTTATGTTGTGAGGGTGCAAAGCTATGATGTGACTGTTCTGAGATATAACGTGATGGGTCTGGGTTAAGGTGTGACGAGGCATGGTTCTAGCATGTTTGGGTGGGGTTATGACACACTGGGCGTGGTTTAGTACTCTGCCTTAGGGTCTCCCGTCAGATCGAGATTTAGCTTATGCTGTGTGAGACAGAACCCTAATGCGCGAGTCTTGACAGGGATGGATATACAATGGGGAGTTTCTTGTAAGTCTACAAGACAAAGGATTCTATGGTGCAAAATTATATAGCACCACATTTATTAAAGAAACATATCTCTCGTCGCCTTCGGTATAATTTTTTCTTTGATACTGTTTCTGTACCATTTCTGTGGTTGTAAGTGTGTGGTAACCAGCCCCTAATATCTGCCGGCCATAGCTCTAATCAAATATTCAGTGGAACAAATTACTAACTAGCCTTCCCCACGTCAAATTTCATACTGCAAACAGAATAAAAAAATATAACAAATAAAGCTATAGAGGCAAGATTAAAGGGAGAGAAAAAAAAAGTGTGAACGTATGCAGGCTATTTCACACCAGGTAAATGCTAACGTGCTGACAGGGATGATGAAAAAAAACATAGGGGGAAATTCATTAAGGTCCGTTGTGGGTGACCAATGACCTCCAGAAGCCTATATGAGGTTCTCATATAATGTTAGTATCGTGCCCTTTGACCTGCTTTTTCATTTACAAATGATTTTTTTTGTGTGTTAAAAATCATGATTTTTTTTCCCCCCCATCTCTAGCGTCTGAGCTTACCATGGTAACCGTTAGAATTCACTGAACTCAGGAGATATAAGCGTTTTAAATATTATTATCTCCCCAAAGCGGAGCATCCGATGTTAAAAATATGGGTGGCCCAGGATGTAACAAAAGCCCATTATGTAGTGGCTATGTAATGCACAAGGAGGTTTTTTAAAAAAAAATGTTTTATTTTTTATTATTATTATTATCAGCTGTGATTGTGTCCCGAGTTCCCATGTAGTACAGGATGTGATCTGTAATATAGGGAAATGGAAGAGGAGGACTTCTCTTTCGTTTTAGGGTTAAGGGCAACCGCGGTCACGTGACCTCGCTGTCCCGGTGGGATCGGGCCCTCCGGCACTCAAAGGGTTAACTGCAATGCACATCTTGAGTAGTTAACACCAGATTGATTATTTACTACTTGGCAGACCTTACTGAGTCTCCTCCTGTAGACTGTGGATTTGTTAACAGATCGCACAAACGTTTTATGCAACATTTATGCCGTTTCCAAAAAATTACAACAAAACCACCTTAAGGACAATCTGCAAAATCTTCAGGCTTTAACCCATTAAGTGTCACTGCTCTTCTGGCACATGGTGATCACATGACCACTCCCCGGAGCGATCACGTGATTGCGGCATCACTTATGATGGGAACGGAACAGGAGTGCTCCTTCTCCTCTTTCTTTGCCTGCTAGAACGTGTTCATCCCGAACTCCCAAAGACAACGTGCTGAAAGCTTATGGCTTAGCCACTACATCATGGGGTCCCTGGAGTGCCAAACCCTACGACATGATGGCTATGTCACAGGCACACACAGGTTTAAAACATTATTTCAAAATACCGATATTTGTTTTCTTTTATCTTGCAGATATATCAAAACAGTCACATTTAAGCTTTTAAACATATCACTGTCCGTAATTCACTTTCATGTTAGGAGGGTCGGCCATGTAACCCTTTCGCTGCTAAAGGGACCTGCAACGCATTGCAAAACATGAAAAAAGGGTTAAGGAGTCAAAAAAAAGAAAGAAAAAGATCAAATATGGTACCGTGTCTACTCTCAGTATTGTGAACTGCCTCATACACTGCTACTCCATTACAGAGTACTGCTTCATAAAGTGACAGATGTCTTACTTTAGGTATCCAAAACAGACTAAGAGTATCTATTTCAATCACATCTGCTCGCAAAGAGCCATGGCAGAAGAGGATATACACTCAGAATTAATTATATTTCAGAATCTTTATGTCTTTGTTATTATGTTTTGCAGCTTTTCTACCACGGTCTGCTCCTTTTAAAATATGCCTCATTGGCATCCATTTCCTAACAAAATCTCAAATTACATCTTTGATGCCAATGAGAGTAACTGTTGTTTAATACTGTTGATTAACCAGCAGAGAAAGACATATACAGATATGACATACTTTCTGCAGTTATTCATAAATTAATATCAAATGTTTAAAAACAAATATGTGCTAAAATTATCTATGCAGAACTGTCAATGAGAAATATGGCTACTTAATTTGGATTGTATTGGATTCTCTCAGAATATCAATAATAAATTACACTGAAAGGTTTTAACATTCACTGTTTACCAATTTTTCAAATCAGGCTAAAAGATTTGCTATTAATTACAACCTTTCCTTTGGGCCCAGAAAACAGACGTAATTATAAACTACTAATGTCTTGACATTTCTTTTCTCTTATTTTAAAATAGATTAAAAGATATATGTTTGTAATAATAAAAGCAGCGATTCCCTCAACCAAAGGTGCCTTAATGGAGGAGATAAGTCGTAATGATTAAACATTTGAGAAACAAAATGGCTGCCAACCGTCAATCATGGACAGCGATATGTGTTTTCCACTGATGTCACTTGTGCTGGCTGGCTCACTGCGCACCTATTTCCTTATTTCTGAGAACCTCTTGGTTTAGAACCTCTCAGAAACTAAGTGGTCCAGTGAGTTTTGATTTGAACATACACTGGGATACCTGATATAATATATACATATAAACATTGAAAGCTAAACCTGGCTACCTTCAACTGCTGGACTCTCTCCAGTGAAGCAGCACTGCAAGACAAACCTGAAAAGATTCAATTGGATATTGTTAGCCTTAGTGAAGTTAAAAGAAAAGACGAAGGCCTCATTGAGTTCAAAAGCAGATATCTATTCTATTACAGAGGTACTGTACAGATAATAGAAGAATCAGTGCAGTAGGCTTCTTCGTTAACGAGGAGACGGAGAAACAACATAGTGGAGCGTGAAAGCTCATCAGAAAGAGCAGCCAGAATCGATATTCAGTTGACAAAGAGATACAGGCTTCAAATAATGCAAGTGTATGCTCCAAAATAAAGTCTCACAGTTAATGAAGTGGAAGATATCTACCATGAAATCGACCAGATATAAAATGTGAAGAGTGGTGCTCAAAAAATCACACGTGGCTCTGTAATCAACTGGTTAATAGAGTATATAAATGTCCAGATGTAAGTAGGATGTCCAATATATACAGTTGTGTGAAAAAGAAAGTACACCCTCTTTGAATTCTATGGTTTTACATATCAGGACATAATAACAATCATCTGTTCCTTAGCAGGTCTTAAAATTAGGTAAATACAGCCTCAGATGAACAACAACACATGACATATTACAGTGTTATGATTTATTTAATAAAAAAAAGCCAAAATGGAGAAGCTATGTGTGAAAAACTAAGTACACCCTTTCTGCTTCCATAGGAATTAAGATGCTAAGTAGCAGACAGGTGCTGCCAATCAAATGCCCTTGATTAATTGATCATCAGCAGGTGTGACCACCTCTATAAAATCCGAAGTTTTAGTAGTTTGCTGGTCTGGAGCATTCAGGTGTGTGTTAACACAATGCCAAGGAGTAAAGACATCAGCAATGATCTTAGAGAAGCAATTGTTGCTGCCCATCAATCTGGGAAGGGTTATAAGGCCATTTCCAAAAAATTTAAAGTCGATCATTCTACAGTGAGAAAGATTATTCAAAAGTGGAAAACATTCAAGACAGTTGTCAATCTTCCCAGGAGTGGACGTTCCAGCAAATTCACCCCAAGGTCAGACCGTGCAATGCTCAGAGAAATTGCAAAAAAACAAGAGTTACATCTCAGACTCTCTGAAAAAGTTTGCGCAGCGCTGTCCTAACTTACAAGAAACACATGATTGAAGACTGCACAGTCCTTAACAGTTTTGACACCAGGAGTGATCACCGATTGGTTCGCTGCAGAGAACAACTAAATGCAACGTTGGAAAAACTGATTAAACTGATTAAAAAGAGAAAAAAAAAACACTCAACATCAATAACCTCAAAGATAAACAGCAGAAAATGTCAACTACAACTGAAAAATCCCTTCAGATTGCTTAGAATGCATGGTAACACTTTAACAAACAATTATTAATAACTTATGAAGATTGTACTGAAAGTGCAGGGGGGGAAAAATCGGAGGAATCGCAAACAAAAAAACGGATATGAAAATATCTGATTAGACATAACAACTAATGAGGAGACAAGACGCAATAAGAATAAGAATTGAACATGCAGAGCTGTGCAGGACAATACGCAAACGTATAACTGAAGATGTAAGAAAATGTAACTGTGATATGGTGAAGACTATTGAAGATAACAAAAGCTTAAAGAAGATTTACGTCTCGCTCAAACAGAACGCGATGCGACGTGCGCGCGAATGTTCGCCACTCTTTCGCTGTGTTCTGTGGGAGTTTTCAAACAGAAAACGACCCCCGGCGGCGAAGTGCAGCTTTCAACTGATGTTGAAATTTCAAGCAGCAGCCCTGTCACATGCACTTCGCCAGCCAATCACACACACACTTTTTTTTTTAAAGTTACGCCCCCATTCGCGTCATTCCGTCTGCTGGGGATATTTACACATCGCCCAGCAGACAGAGGCTTGCAAACGCGTGTAGCAGCCTGTTTGATCGAGGCCTAAGCTGTGATTTATGGTAGGGAAGAAGTAAATCATTGCACTCAAACAACACGATAGATCAACAATAAAAAAAAAAACTGTGCACTTGTGAAACGTGCGGCTTTGAGGTGGATGGGCAGGTAGCGGCTCGGCCATGTCTCATCCACCATCTAAGCTTGAAATAGAAAAGATAGTGACCGTAAGATTAGACACCTCCAAGGTCCCCAGCATGTCCCCAAATACCAAAAAGGCAGCTCCCCCGGATATTTCCTGTTTTTTCAAGAGGTCTGGGACTCGGAGAGCGTCTGAACATGTCGACTCTCTGCGCATGTTCTCTCGCGCCTCATCGAAATCAGACTTGGAAATAGAAGAAACGAGGATCACAAAATAAAGATCTGAACTCCCTTCTGCAAAATATAACTACTGAACTGCACAAAGTAGTAAAAGAAATTAAAAAAAGAAGAGGTGGCATATCTGGGCTAGCGGTTAAGGGACCTAGAACGCAAAATTGAGGACAACACGAGGTCGTAGCAAAGTATGGACAGTGAAGTGTGTAGACTTCCAGAAGAGGTGTATAACCTCAAAGATTATATAAAAGCACCTAGAGAAAAGAGAAAGGCAGCAAAATATCAGTCTGAATTGTACCTAAGACAATCAGTTCGGAAGGCCTGCCTGCTTATCTCACACACCTATTCACAGTTATTGCCCTGTTCATTCCTGAGGATAGACTGTTGATGATAGGGCACATCGGGCTACAACAACCTGGCAAGAACTACCATCAAACAGCGCAGGGAACTCAAACCCGTGATTACCCTACTAAGGGAGAGCGGTATAAAGTACTGGTGGGGGTTCCCGTTCGGACTTAGTTTTGCAGGAGCCTTGAGGAAGCAGACCAGTTCCTGGAGAGCCTGGGAATCTGACTGAAGAACTTGAGTGAAGACCAGGCCAAGCCTCATTGAACGAGCAGCTAGCCACGTGTGCAGAGAGGCGGAGGCCAAGAGAAGGAAGAGTGGGAGACAAGAAGCAATCCTAACAGCTTGATTGGATAATTCACCGAATTTCTCAGATACTTCAACCCACCATTACCCCTTTTTCAGAGAGGTGTGCGGCTACAGGATTGAGGGATGGCATGAAGCACTAGCATTTTAGAGATTATCGGTGGACTCGGAGCACCCTCCCCCCCTTTCCGAGCGTGATGGCAGCAACAACAAGTCTGGTCTGAAAGAACGGACATTTGCCCCACAGGGTCTCTCATACCTGGAGTAGACTTGAGAACTACCAAAACGTAATTAGAACCCAGAGGAGGAGGTCAAGAAAGGAAGGTGTGAGTAGCCAAGAGAGAACAGGAGAAATAGCATAACTATTTTTCCAACTAAGATGTAACGGAGGGTCCCTGGGGACTAGAGGAGGTGGGTGTGTCTTAGGGACTACTGAGCCAGTGTTGGGACCACTGTGGCTCACAGGAGACAAATCTCAGTCATTCCTCACTCAGGAGTGGGGTCCTCCTAGCCGTTGCCATCTCAGATGTGGGTTAGGGAATAGGAAGAGAAGAGAGGTATTCAATGAGTAGGCCTCTGGCCCGGAGTTAGATTTGTAAATAAGTTTACTATTTTGGTCTGATGTGGGCTTACAGGTTAACGAACGCCCTAATGGGGAAAGTAGGGTGAAAATGTACACGTGTATATGTCTATGTATGTGTGTTCCCACCTTAGAGGGGGTTAAAACAAATAAATAAAAATTCTTTAAAAAAAAGAATGCAAAACTTTAAATACACAAACAAATCAGAGGTACACTTTTTATTGGAGTTAACAAAATATAATATTAGACTTGAGAAGCATTGTAAAGTGCTTATTTCATATGGAAGGATCCGGGAGGGGGAGAAGAGTGAGGCTTAAAACTAAGCCTCAAACAGAGTGTGAATGGGAGAGGATCCCGCTGATCTATGTATGGCCCTGAGCCTACCCTGTCCCCCCAATAGTAGTGTAGAACTACTTGAGTCTCGGGCGTTTATTTGTCCGTGATGTTTTTCAATTCCTGATGCCTGTTGCACCTCTTCCCCTCCCAAACGTTCGTTCGCCCTTCTTGTTTTAAAGTCACTGTCCCACGACCATTTTGCCTATGAGGTTTGCAGAAATCTCCTGTGAAGAAGCCGACTTATATCACCGTCATATCTGGTGATCCTGCTAGAGAAAAAAGAGACAGATCATTTTCAAAGCTATTCCTCATCTAAATTGATATGTCCACCAACTCAGTAATTAAACTACTTTCCATTAATATAAAAGGTTTAAACTTAAACTATAAACGAAAATAGCATTGGCAGATTTTAAGAGGTTGAAAGGATATAATATTTATGCAGGAAACCCATTTTAATAAATGAGATCCACCAAACACATTTAGGAGATACTTCCTAAACCCATATTTTTCATCCTGTAACAGCAAGAAGAAAGGAGCGGCAATCCTGAGAAAGCATAATGTCCTTTTTCAAACCAAAGAAATTAAGAGAAATAAAGATGGCAAATACTTGATAATCCAACGACTATTGGCTGGCACTGTGATTACATTAGTAAATATATATGCTCCGTATGAATGCCAAATCGACTTCATGGAAGAGATTCTAGATATATTAAATGCTAACATAGACCATCCTTTCATTATAGGAGGTGACTTTAATTTAGCTCAGGACCCAGGTTAGATAGGTCAGCAGAGAGCCTACAAACACAGCTTAAGGCTGCGCTTATAGTGCCAGCGACGCGACGTCGCGGCAAAACAAATGTATTGCCGCCGTCGCATGCGCTTATAGTAAGCGCGACGCGACAGAGCGACGCAAATTTTTGAAGCCTGTCAAATTTGATTT